>NC_136486.1:53831246-53878746 GCF_053919585.1 Euprymna scolopes
GTTTGACCTCTTTTTCTCCCGTCTGTCTGCCCCTCTTTATATATATATATATATATATATATATATATATATATATATATATATATATATATATATATATATATATATATATATATAGTAATTTATAAAATATATATGGCGACTAAGCTACACTGAATATTCTGCGTTTCATCCACTGTAGGATTCGTCAGTCTTATGCGCATAAGCCTTACGAATCCTACAGTGGATGAAACGCAGAATATTCAGTGTAGCTTAGTCGCCATATATATTTTATAAATTACTAACTAGCTCTGCCTACGTATTGAGCACTTTTGAAGTAAATACTTAAAGTTTACGCATAAATCTATACTTTCGTATATTAAATTTATGTGACAAAATGGAGTAGTTATATATATATATATATATATATATATATATATATATATATATATACATATATATATGCATGTACGCAAACTTTATCATCCATTCATATTTTCATATTTACAGACACAAGTGTATTTCATACGCAATCATTAATGGGCGAATTGATTATTACTAGTGATTGCCGGGCAGGAACGCATTCTTCAAATTTAGCCACGTTTTTCTTGTCTGATATCAGTCCACCCCGTAATCAGCAATAAACACACATATGAAAGTGAATTAAGCTATATATAAGGCCAAGTTAACAGGATTGTTATTATGTTAACCATCGACGAAATTATCCTAAGAAAGCAAGAGTTTTAGAATGATGAACACAGCTAATTTACGACATGATTTTCAATTCACCAATAGAGATTATCTTTAATTTATTGAAATAATCTGCTAACTATATTTTTCTAAAAAAAAAAAACGATTTAAAACTATACACACAAGAGCGTTTCATACTCATGCTGTCCTCACTGCAGGGAGTGATAATTCGAGTTGCCTTCGGAGTATAATCCAAATTTATCTTTATCAAGTATTCCCATTTAAATTGATGTATTCAAATTACGCACGAATCCATGTAAGTGGACTTGTTGTTATAATTCATATGTCGATGTAACTTTCTACTTGTTTATGTATATTATGTTCGTATAAAAGGCAGGAGTGAGAATCTACATAAAGCTTTAAATGTATTATTATTTTAAATTTAACGCGGAAAATGATAGTTAATAGTTGATAAGGAAAGACAACAGGCTTAAAATATTAAATATGTTCTATTCATGTAAAAATTCGAACCATATGTATTAGAATGTATTGCGAGTATACTAGATTAAACCGAATTGCTATTTCAACCTAGATACGATATGTTGAGCAGACCACTCTAAAAACCTCGAAAATGCCATGTACTTATGATATTTATGATTAATAATAAAAGTCCCATGAGAATATGTTAATATCAACGTGTCCATCTACATAAAATTACACTAGGAAAAATAAATATTAAAATTTTATATGCGCATATTAAAGTTTTATGATAAATGCGATTTAAAATTATAATCATCAAATGTTCGAAGATTTAGTTAAAAAAAATATCAGAATGAAAAAAGTGCAGTGTTCAAATATTACTCCAACTAGACAATATTAAACTATATAAAACCAATATTAATTGTTTTCCTTATTATAATTGTAATAAAACGTACGTAAGATATATGGTTTGTTTACTGCATAGCGCATGTAAATCGGTATGGGTCTCGTTATTCTTTCCTTTCCTTCAGACTTCTACCCGTTATCTGTATAAGTAAATCTACAATATATCGTATGCACATATTCTCGTATACATGTTATTTTTTAAGTGTGTATATATGTGAACCCTTTTTTGGGGTTAACGGCCAACTAGCACCATGTGTGTTTGTATGTATGTGTGTGCTGGGGTGGAGAGGGCTCCCGTAAGCCGTGGTGAAGGCAACCTTTCTAGGAGAAGAAACTCTCTGATTTAAAAAATCATAAGTCGGGTGACCAGTACCCGCATTAAGCTGGTCTGCATTTGAACTTGTTGCTGGCTATCGTGTTCTTGCTTGTTGCTGGATCTCAGCATTTTGAACCGAGAGAGAGACTTAGCTGTCGTACAAAGCTAAGACTCTGTAACATCATCTGTGTATAGATACTCTCTCAGGCATTTGTCTATAAAAATGGTCTTGTGGCAATGGAAGTCATTTTTGGGCTCATGGAATTCAAGTGTCTGAGGAAGTGGCACTCGTCTGACAAGACGTTGCAATCATATATATATATATATATATATCTATATATATATATGATATTTTGTATATTATTATTTCTTATATTAATTATAATTAAATAAATTCTCTGCATGCGCCCTTTTCAGAAAAGCTGATTAGAGAGTGCACTGTGTGTTATAAATATAATGCTGCACATAGAAACGTTCTCGTAGGCACTTGATGAAAATCGCTGTATATGAGTAGATAAAGTATTAAAAACGCTCGACTATTCTTCAATATATCAGAGGAAATTATGATTGGTATGTATTAAAGAAACACACAACGTAGCAAATGTCCGAATAGTTAAGTTAAGATGTGTCACACTATAAATATTCAGTGTGCTATTTACATGTTTCCTGTCGATCTATAACACTTCCTTTTATCAATATAATGAACTATGAGTAAAGTAAACATGTATCTTGCTAACCAAAGATTTTTTACTACCAATATGACTGCATACGCTTTTTTCCTATGGTCTTCTTTTTTCTTGTTAATATAACAAACCTATTTATCTATATATCATGTGTATCTCCATCTATCTCTGTCTCTGTCTGACTTTCTCTTGTTCTCTAACCATATCTATACACATTATCTACGTATATGACATATGTATATGTATATGTACATATATATATATATATATATATATATATATATATATATACACAGATTTATACATATATATTTGTGTATATATACGTATATACATACACACATATATGTATATATATATATATATATATATATATATATATATATATATATATTATGTGATGCATGAGAACGAATTCTCTCTCTATGAATAATTGTCTTTGAAAAGTATGCCATACATCTTATATTAATTATAAAATTGTTCTGCTGAATGACAAACTTTTTGTAAGTTTGTTAAGCTGTTCTTTACCGATATGTTTCGTAAATGCATCACAGTTCAGAGAATGTATCTAGCACCATTAGTTCATAACCATTAGTAGTTTTAACAGAACTCTTGGTATGTTATCCGAGAGGTAAAATAAATCACACACACACACACACACGCACACACACACGCACATATATATAATATTAAATACATATATGTGCATGTGCATATATATATATATTAATAAATATATATATACACACACACACACATATATATATATATATATATATATATATATATATATATATAGTATTTAATAATTATTACAGTAAATAATAATGCCAGCCCCTTTAAAAACGTGTTTCTTATCGTTGAGCACTTTCAGTTTTAAGAAAGTCGGTCAACTATGCTCATACGCGCAGACTGTCATATAATGATTAGATCAGTCTCTGACTGACGTTAAACGCATTTAAATAAAATAAATGTTAAATTTCAACTGTGCCCCTCGCAGTTGACGAAAGCGGGGTGGTTCACGTCATTGCTAATGAATCGAGACATGACTCTCGACTGGGGATAATTGTGACACCCTGCATGGATTATTCCCGAAAGTATGAAACAATAGTGCATATAGGTATTTAAGAATTATTATTATAGTAAATAATATATATATATATATAGATATATATATATATATATATATATATATATATATATATATATATATATATATATATCTGTAAGTTGTTGCCAAAGAGATTAGGATGAAAATCGTGGGTATGTTTAAACGACGAGAAGCAAGGAAAATTACTAGTAGACATTAAGTAGTATGTGTAAGTTAAAATATGTACGCCCAGCAATGTGAACATGTGTTGATAAAGGTACTTAATGATATATGCGAGAAGGAACAGAGAGAGAGAGAGAGAGAGAGAGAGAGCGATCGAGAGATATAAAGATATGGTAACCGAAGGATGTATTACATATTTAAAAAATGAAGTAAAAAAAAAAAACAGATAAGGAACGCTAAAAACGCCAGAAATAAAAGAGACATAGAAAGGCGATCGATCGATAGAGAGGTTCAGTTCTTTTAGCTCGTACATACGTCGATGTAAGAGTGAGTTATTCTGTTTATGAGTCAAAAAGAAAGTGTGTAACCAGTACATTATAGGAGTGAACCAGGCGAATCATGGGTGTGGTAGTAAATGTCGGGATTGATTTGATAAATGGCGTGAAGATTTACATGACAGAAAGCTAGTGGGATGAAGTTAGCTGTAATGGTGCGAGAATAAGGTTTTAGAAATCAAAACTAGCAGTCGAACAAAAAGGGCGTATAGAGGAAAAAAAAAGAAAATATTAAGAATGAAAAAGAAGAAAACGAAGAAAAATAATGAAATACGGGAATATCGGTAGAGTAAAATAAGAAATAGCATAATATAATGAAGAAATAGGCAAAAACAGGATTAGGAGTAAAAATATGCAAACCATTCGAAAACAAAACGAAGTAAAAAAGAGAAGAACAACAAAAAAATAATTTAAAGAAATCAGAATCGATAGAAAGTGAAGAGGAACACGATGATGATGTAAAAAAGAGGTTAATGAAAGAGAAAAAGAAACAGACGGAACAAGAGAAGGAGAAAAAGAAGAACAACAAGGAGGAGAAGGGAAATGAGGAGAGGCAAAGTAGATAAATGATGAAAGTTATAAAGATGAAAAAGCAGAAGAGGTAAATTTGGAGGAAATATGGAAGAAAAAGTGAATATAAAAAGAGCGGGAAAAGAGGAAGAAGAAAGAAGGACAAAGTTATATAAAAAATATAACAGAAAACCATAGTTTGTAAAACAGAAGACAAAAATAAGTAAAACTAGAATGGATCACTACATATAGGCAACTGAGTATAAAAAAGGATACCACAGACGTGGTAAGAAAAATAAGAAATAAAAAATGAGCAAGAGTCAGAAGACACATTCAATAAATATTAACTGTTTGTAAAGAAAAAATAACAATAAAGCCCACGAGACAAAAAAAATAATAACTCAAGATATAAAAAGCAGACACATAACAGATCAGAAAAAAAAAAAAAGAAGTCAACGGAGAGGAAGCAAAGCGAAAAGACATTGAAAATAGGAACGGCGGCGCTAAAAATCAGCGAAACACAAAACGGAGGAAGAAGACAAAAATCAATATTCCGAATTCGGTCAAGGAGAAAGACGAACTGTTCTAGAAACATGATCGGTTGTGTAACTCTCTACCACCATCGTTAAGTGCGTCCGCACAGGAGAATTTGTGGGTTGCAACAATGACCTGCCTACTGTGTCGCGTTGTTATGATGTAGTTTTCTAAAAAGAAATATACGCAATTGTTTGAAAAACAGATCAAAGACTGAAATTAATTACGAAGTAACACATATACACGCAGACAGACTCATTAATCACCACACATTGATCCATACAACTATCTATCTATCTATCTATCTATCTATGTGTTTATCAATCTTTCTCTTTCAATCGCACTCCCCGGACGCACACACACACCCACACCCACACACAGACACACACACACACACACACACACACATATATATATATATATATATATATGTATATTATAACTACCTTACATACTTAGTAACATAAAAAAAAACTGTTAGTCATTTACATATAGATAAATTTTTTAAAAAACTCAAACAACAAATATGTATTTAACACAAATTTTATAACATAGTCCTAAATACAAAACTTAGTAGACGAAGCATGAAAAAAGCATTACTGACTTTAAAAAAATATATCCACGCGTCTGGGGATGCATTAGATTCTCTTGTCGGTTAAATACAAGCAAACGTTATAGAGAATTGAAGTCATTTGGATGGATCATGCCAATGCCATTGTAAGAACGAGATACATGCGTGCTCGTTGTCTAATAAAATATCCCTATGAATGCACAAAGATCCCTCACTCTTACTAGATTGGATAATAAAAAAAAATAGTTACTACGCTGTAACTTATGATATAAAGTTTACATACAAATAAACCTTGATCCTTCCAATAATTTAAGGAACAGTTTACAGTGAATGAATATTGAGCTCACAAATCTATATTATTTATTTTAAATGCTGGGAGGAGCATGAAACGGCCAGAAAAATGCGCTGCACTTTCAGCTAACATAGATTCAAACAAAATCGAAGCACACTCAGCTTACTATTTTTCGAGAAAGTGTTCAGAAGCACAGGAAATAAGGTTAAGAGGAATAGACACATCACCCCCCCCCACATATATATATATATATATATATATATATATATATATATATATATATATATATATATATATATATACGAGCCAACAGTAAATAAAACATGTTAAAAACTATTTGAAAAAGAGTTAAAAAACATATTTAATCTGTAAAGGAAACACTTGATCAGTGGATAGTTGTTAATCCGTGGAGTTTCGAAGAAATACTTTCTTTTTCATCAAAGGGTAGGAATTAATAAAATGCGGGATCGGATTTTGCATGCAAAAGCATTTGATGAAACAGAAAGATACTTGATAACAAAAAAGTGAAGCAGAGGGAATATGGTGAAGAAAAGGGCGATTACACGTGAATGGATAGTCTGGCGAAAGATAAATAATCAAATGACGGTAAAATCCAAAAATATAACTTCAAGAAAGTTAATTGAATGTCCATTTGCACAAGTAAAATACAAGGAAATCCTGTAATTGGAAGATGATCTAAAATAATCCAAAGGCCGACATCCATGGAATAATTCACAAATATGTACAAGTGAAAGAGGGAAAAACAATAATATTAATAAAAGAAAGATAAGATATACTTTTCACACTGCTGCCGAGATATAAATATGAATAATAATTTTATTATTGTATATATATATATATATATATATATATATATATATATATATATATATATATATATATATAACGGGCACAAAAAAGAGTCAATGGTTAAAAAAAATCATAACTTTCTTAATTGTTTTTTTTTTTTTTTTTTTGCAGATCATCTAGAGTCACCATTCCAAGGTAAGCATAATCGTTACACAACAGAGAAACGGATATTTATCGTAGTCGTATTTTGGGTTGAAGGAGTCAATATCAGAGACTCAAAGAGAATTTCGACGAAACTTCAACACAAGCAATTCCACTACTCCCAGTGCAATAAAAGCTATGGTGGCTGGGTTTCATGGGCAGGGGTCTGTATGTGACCTCATTAAATCTGTTAGACCCCGCACGTCAAGAACTGATGAGAACTATAAGAGATTAGCAGAGAGTGTGGCCGAGGATCCATTCCCATCATTACGAAGTCAAATTGTGGTCTCTCGACTATCTCTTCACAGATGCTTCATGAAGAGGGCACAATTCTAAATAAAATCCAATAGGCGCAGGATTTTCAATGATCCTGGAATAGGGCATGCAATTTAAAGATTTGGCTAGTGTGAAGCCAACCTTTCTCAAAAAACTCATTATCTTCGATGAGGCGCCTTTTCATCTTAATTGGTTCATAAAAAATAAAAATTGCAGGACTTGGGGATCAGAAAATCCCAACGAAAAACACAGCAGCAATTACATCCTGCAAAATGTACAATATGGTGTGGAGTAACGGCGGATGAAGTAATCGGAATTGGTGTACATTTGAGTAACATCAATTTTCATAACTAAAGTTAGACCTTTTGAAAAAACAATCCTTGATTAAGTTGTGTAAAAGTTAGATTAAGTAGACTACGATATATATATATATAGAGAGAGAGAGAGAAGAGAGAGAGAGAGAAAGAAAGAGAGAGAGATAGAGAGAGAAAGAGATGCAATGCAAAATTTAGCATCTTATTATCTATTTTTTCACGTATACTAATCAGAAAAAAATAAATTAACCTTTAACACAAATAAGCATGTCCGAATAATATTTAAATGAAACCTAAAAGAATTGACATCACGTGTGTTTGTCATGTAGAACTCTGTTTTAAATGTAACAGACATCGTGTTAATTTTTGTATTTGTTCAAATTCTATAAAATTTAAAACCAAAATTATTGTTTGTAAAAAAGCATTTTATTTTCTAAATAACAGTAAATATATCCTGTTGAACGTGTACAAGGTGTTTTGTAGGTTATGTTTGGGAAAGTAAATCTAAACGTTTAATGTGTGTGGTATTTAGGAGTTAACCTCAGTTTTACGGGATACGCGACAAATACTGTACAAATAAACTGAATTTTTGTGTATTGTCGTTTTATTACATGGATTATTACACACACACACACACACACAATTATATTGAATTAAATACATATTGTTTATTTTATGTACATATGATACGGTTGTTGTAGACATCAACAGGCATTTTTCGTACTCTAAAATCAGAGGGGTTAACATTTATCTGAATAATTATATGTTTTATCCAAATTAAAAGAACTCATTTCGTATGTATTCATCACATTGTTACTAAATGAGTTTTTATATCACTAGTTATAAAATATGCTTTACCTTGTTTACTCCTCTAATTGTAAATGGTTATGATAAATATGTTCATATCTTTTATACACATTTATTATGTTATTTCATAATCTGCTTGTTATTGATTGTATATCATTTTAAGAATTTCTGCTGAGAATTATAATTAGAGGACCCATTATATTGATATTAATATTGACAATGATTTGTCAAATGTATTTAATTTTTATTTACCTCCATCTTTCATAAATGAAACATATGAAGTTACTTTAGCAAATTTGTTTGGTTTGGAAAGAGAGTATATATTTTGTTGTATGCAGATACTCTTGGACTTATTCGTGCCTTTCATTTAATAGATTTACTTAGAGAATATAACATACTTTGATTTTAGAGTTCAAATGTTGCATTGCCTACATTAAGTTAGGCTGAATTTTCTCGCAATATTTATATATTATTTTTTTTTAGTATTTATCACAAGACTATCTGTACTTTGACTTCATTTTTTATGGTAAGCCTCGAATAAATTCAATCTATCGACCTCATCTGCAAATTGTTGCCAAAAAATGCCTGTCAAGCTAAAACAACTCTCAACAACTTTCCTTGCACTTAAGCTGTGCTAAAACTAAACTAAAATCTCCTGAGCAGAGTTCCTTTGTTTGAACTTATTCCCTGTCTCATAATTACCTGATTAATGTCACTATGGCTGAAGTGTGTCTCTTATAACAAAGTCATAATTTTTCCGGAAATAAAAAAAGTGTTATTTGCTGCCAGAGAGATTAAACTAAAATACCCATTAAAACAATTAAAACTTTGCTGAGTATACTGCTTAATTATAGCGTGTTCTTCATTGTCTAAGGCATATAACTCATTTATACAAAATACATCGTTAGCTGCATACATTACAGATTTTATAGTGAAAAGTCAATTAACTATAAATATAAATCGGATTCCTGCTTTCGTTCACAAATTGCCAACACACATTCCTACAAACAGCATTTCATTGCATCGATACACTAAATGTAAGCTGTAATCGTTCGACCAGTATGAAACCGTCCGTTTTTTCAACTGTAAAAGCTACTTCATAATAAAATTAATTTAGTACATTTATTCAAGACAGCAAATTAAATGATGACACACAAGATTATTCATGCTGACTAAAACGCCTACTGAATAAGACGTGCAAAGATCTAATGCGGCAATGATAGACGAAATGGCAATCGTAATAGTCGGAGATAATTGCACCCTAAATATTTTTTCGTAGGTGGAATGATTGATTTTTCAAAATGCTGAATCTACCCAATGCAGCGATGCAATCATTGTTCGTGATGTTGCCGATGAATATCACTGCAATATTAACATGATACACCTTGTTCTGAGCAAGGGAGGGAATCTGAAATTCAGCGTAATTAAATAGTATGCATACTGCTTTATGATCCGAGACACATTCTGAGAATATGTTCATTTGTGGAATATAGATATACGTGAGTGTAATACAAGCAACGTTGAAAGACTAACAATTTTGTTATTTTCATGTGTAGGCAGTCCTCGGCAAATGTATAAGTACGCTGAAGATTCATTTGTATACATTCTACATCATGGTAGCTCTGGCATATTTATTACATCCCTATGCATAACTGCATGTGATTATATGGAACAACTCTTACTTTCTAGCCAATTATCTGGTGATACGCCCGTTATCTATGTTCATCAAATCTCTAACAGACCTCCTTTTAAGCGAACAGTATTTGTGTTTCTCTGTTGCTGGATCTATTCAGTAAAATAGCAAAATAAACAATTATCAGTCTCACTCCTACTATTCTTACTTGAGAATAAGATCAGCCAATATAATACGCGGTAACATGCATGATTGAAAAAATTGGATGAATTTATGACAAAATATATGATTAACGGGCATTCGGTGAAGCGCTTTAGACTTGTGTTTCAGTACTTTACTCGAGCCACTTACAGTGAAAATGGGTTCGTTCAAACGCCACAAAATACGACGCATGAGTCAAGCATCAATTAAATCTCGAGGTTGATCTGCTAGTTTTGTCGGCCATATCAGCGTATTTGTTTGGACTGCATCGGATGTTTCGACGGAGTTTATCGGGATCATGTCTTTTGTTTTGACAGAGCTGTTCGTGACTGTTCTGGGTAGTGTTCACAAAGTTGTTCGGGAACCTAGCGGATCCTTTTGATGAAATTATTCGAGACATGCCTGGTGGTATCGACGGAGTTGCTCGAGATTGTGTCGGTTCGCTTCAGTACCTTTGTCATTGGCAATCGATTAAAAATTGACTTTCGTAATATACACAAAAAGGCATGTCAAATATCCTTCGATATAAAACCTTTGAAATTTGACATAAGGGTATTCAGATATAGAATACCCTTTATGTCAAATTTCAAATATTTAGACAAGAAATTGGTGAGTAATGTGATAGAGACCGTAGATGTTAGTTTTCTTTTAAATTTGACCTTAAATATTACCACTTTAACATTTATTGTTTTGGGCAGACCTCCAGTTATTAAGTTAGATCCATGTTAAAGAAACCTATATCTAAAATTCCAATTGTTTATTACCAAAGGTCGGGGAGAAGTTCGGAAGAGTTCTCAAAGGTAAAAATGTTGAATTTGACCTCTCTACAGCCACATTTCTGGCCGAAAGCGGATTACAGATTTTCCTATGTGCAGAATTCTGTATATCAAATTGCGAGTGTGTATACTAAAAATTGACAGAGTTATTGCGTAGGTAAATGTACACAGCACAAAGGCAGAGACACACATATTCACGTTCACTTTTATAGATATTAGCATTTTAGCCCGGCCTTTCCCGGGTGTTTCCAAATGTATGTTGAGCCCCCCCCCAAAAAAAAGCGGTGACCTTTTTATACTTTGACCCCTATTATGCCTCCTTTATTGTTTGGGAATCAAATCGATGTATTAAGTTAGATCCATTCCCAAAAAATCTATATAAAAAATTTCAAGAGTTTGGACTCAAAATTGGAGGAGGTGTTTGATAAAGTTCAAATCGTTGAAGTTCGACCCTTTTACAGCCAAATTTCTGACCGAAAACAAATTACAGTTTCCCAAATCGCAGTACGCTGTATGTAAAATTTCGAGTTTGTAGACTTAAAATTAACAGAGTATTATGACGTCTTTACATTTATTGGTTTGCGTTCAAAATTTAAAATTTGCGGAGGAGTTTGTTAGAGTTTATAAAGGTCAAATCGTGGAACTTTTACCCCTTAACAGGAAATTTTCTAGCCGAAATCCGATCACAAAGATGTTCCTTAATCTCTTTTCCCTTTATATAAAATTCGAGTTTGTAGGGTAAAAATTGAGAGAGTTATTGCGTTAGGAAAAGTACACACACAGACTCACAGTTACACAGGCATGTTCACTTTCTAGATTACTGTTTTTAAAAAATAATATATATATATATATATATGTGTGTGTGTGTGTGTGCGTGTGTGTTTGTGTGTGTATGACTATATATTACGTAATATACAGCGACTCTTCGTAATATATAGTCATTAGAAACTAAAACACATATCTAAATCGAATACATCTTCTAATTCCTAACGGTTATGGTTGACTCCTCCGCACCGCAGTCGATTGCTAAATAATATTCACTGATAATAACATGGATGTTGAGTGTAAAATTTTCAATGCCGACGATACTTAAGATAAATCTCCGTATTGTTAAATATATTTCAGTATCCGTAGTTACATAACGTGTTTGCTTCTCTAAATTTTATACGGATACACACGATAGACGTAAACATTCTAGGCTCGATTAGATGCATCTGAGCAAATAAAAAATTACATCAGTCGGGAACTTGTGATTATAACATGTAACATAATGTCAGTACTCTGAATAATTATGATATAAAAATGTGCTTAGTATGTGTTTCTTTCATTATACTATATTTTCTCATTATTGCTCTCTCTCCCGCGCGCAGGCTCTGTCTCTCTCTCTCTCTTTCTCTCTTCTATTTTTCCGTTTATGATTGGCTTGCACAGATGTTGACATTAACCTCTACACAAGTAACGCCATTTATGCCAGCATTGCGTATGGTCGGCTTTTATTATAGACCGAGATATTTTGAATTTTTTGCGAAATATAGTTCTCACAATAAAAGTTGCACATTTGAACCTCGACGCATATACACACACAACGAACATAGATGTATGTTCGTTCCGCCATACTATCAATGTCAGAAAATTAATCCGTTTCCGGGAAAAAGAGTTTCTATTTTGTGCGTAGAGTTCATACCCTTTTGACTAGCGCCAGTCAATTTCAAATCGTTAAACGTCATGTGCACTGGCAGAAGTGCCTGTTTCGTTCCGATGAGAAATGGACGGCTTCTCTCTAACTGACATACAGAACCGGTTCTACATAGTTTATCATCTATCTAGCTGACTTCAGATCCACATTTCAATTTCTACTGACTTATCTATTTACTTATATTTTTGATTATATCCCAGAGAGCGTTCACATCTTTCTCTTTCTCGTTCTCACTTTCTCTTTATAAAGCACACCCACACTTACATATACATATATATATATATATATATATATATATATATATATATATATATATACATATATATATATATATATATATATATATATGCATGGGGGTGTAAGAGAGAGTGAGAGAGAGGGTGTACACACATTTATTAAGTCTTTAAATATATACAACGAGATACAGTGAAGAAGAAAACCTTCAGATAGAAAAAAATATGTAGAGCGTGTCCCAAAAGAAGCTGACGGATGTAAAATTTAATTATCTTCCTCAATATTTAAGTTATGCTTACCAATTTGCATATGTACGTAGATACGTATCTCCCTATTTTGTTAAAATTTAGTAAGATATCATAGATTTGTTTTCTACTTTTATTTACACACATTAATCTGGGGTATGTTTTTCACAATATCTAATTGTAGTTATGAAAAATTATGTTACTCAAGTGTCCACCATTTTCATTTTCACACCCTTGTGCTCTCTTCAGGGCATTGCCCCTTGTCATTGGCTGAAGCTCTTGCGCTCATTGAATTTGATATGGATATTTGCCATCTTCATGAAGTATTCAGTAAAAAGATGATCGAGACCCGACTTTGACTTGATCTTCTTCTTACTGATGTGGATGCTTACCTTGGAATGGTTACACTAGAGGTCTGAAAAAATAAAATAAAAATATAAAAGATTAAGAAAGTTATTAATTTTTTAACCATCAGCTGCTTTGGGGACATATATATATATATATATATATATATATATATATATATATATATATATATATATATATATATATATATATGTATATATATATATGTATTAGACAATGACACGTGTTTCCTTGTCTACGACTCATCGGAATGGCGTAATCTCGGTAGAAACAATCACTCTGTTGAGTCGTCGACGACAAAACAGCTTTCAGTTGATCATTATATTTTAAAAACAATACATCTACTGCTCCCCGTATGGGAGTACCGAATTCGTCAAATTTTAAATTGTTCCCAAGACGCATTTAGGAAAAATCCTCTATCATATAAATAATTGAATTCATTCAAAAATATAGTAACAAGAACAAATAAACAGTTTCTATTAGTGCTTTCCATTTTCTCATGGGATGATCATATTCAGTCAAATATTACGCGCAATTATATTCATGCAGATATTTTACATGATCTATACTTGCGTAATATTTGCGTAAAAATTTTACAAAAAAACACAAACCCTATTCTATATATATATATATATATATATATATATATATATATATATATATATATATATTTATTCATGTGTATATTTATTTATTCATTTTAAAGCGTTGCCTACCAAATATTTCTGTCAGTTTTTGATCTACAGATATAAAACTTGATATATAGGGTATTAGCACCCATATGAAACTTTAAATTTGGATTTAAGCCGGGAAAAATCGATGCAAAATCGGAAAATTTTTAAAGATGGAATTTACCAGTTGAAGGTCAAACGACGGCATTAGGAATATACATGTGTAACGTAATAGCTAATGGTTCATGTGTTAATTTTTAGCCTTTCAGCAAGCATGTTTTATAGCTCAGGAATTAACGTCTAATGAAAAAGTAAATCCTGAGCTGTGTTGCTTTTGAATCTGGATTGTGATGAACCGGTTATTATGTTTTCATTTTTAAATCATTAATGTATATTGTGTTTAATATAATATCATAATTAGCAGACGTCTGCATTGAGGAAAATATCGTATTTAAGTGTACCTTACGACCTCGCAATGCCAGGCGGCATGTTACTATATATATATATATATATATATATATATATATATATATATATATATATATATATATATATATATATATATAAATATAATCACTGAGGGTTCGCTTTATCACAACATTCTAGTTTAACTGCACTAATAAATATTTACAGCTCTAGATTAAACGGTCTCATATTTACTTGACAGCCAGCAATAGTTACTTCTAAGGTACTTGAAAGGCGCTCTTAGATGATATTTATATGTCTATAAAAGTGAGAATGTGTGTGCGATGATATTTGTTAATCTATATACTCAACGAATCTTGGAAATTGTGTATATAATGTATCCAGACACTTGGACAATTTTTTTAAATAATTTCATCCGTGAAAAATTGAAAAATTGGTACGTTCTAGCCATGGAATTTATCTGTTTATCAACTGGTTTATGATTCACTGTCTTAAGGTGTTTGTTTCGATCTCAGTCCGAGTATATTTTTTTCTAATTACGTGAACTATTTTGAAAAAAAAATCATACTCGCATTCATACGACCCAGTTTCTGTTATGATTAAAAAATAATATCTATGCGTATTTTACGATCGAGCAACTCCTGGCAATATCTTTCAAACCCAACTTGGCTTCGGGACAAGATCAAAGTGTAGTATCTGTTCTTAAGATGCTGCACTTCAATTTCTTGTTCTCTGTCAGTGGAGGAGGAGTCCTTCACGACTGAGGCACTTTTTATTTTTGTTCCTTTTCTCCGCATAAAAAAACGACCCTAATGTCTAACTCTGTCCCGTGGGGAGGCATTGTTAATAGGAACTCCAGGCAATATCTTATTATTCAATATTTTTATACAAACATTAATTATCACATTAAAGTACTCTGCTTTGTTTTTAATTTGCAAATAAAATTAGAATACGCGAATAGTAAAGCGCAATATCACTTAACGAGATTAACTTATATAGTTATCTAAAGATACTTGTTTAATCTATTATAGCATTTTATTGCAGAATTAATAATATAATTGTAAGCCAGGAAAATATTCATCCATGTCAATGATGTGTTTAGACTTATTCTTCACAATACAAAATACCGAACACACGTCAACAGTGCTAATTCTTCAATGTCTAGTCCACTGAAATCCACATGCCCGCGTACAAATTTAGTGCAGAACCAAAGCATACTTTCTTTTCTTTATCTCTACCTTTACTGATATTTTTAGTTCAATGCTGAATATATTTCCAAGTGCGTTCGGACTTGCGGGCAATGATAGAAAAGGATGCGATTAGAATAACCAGATGTGTAGCATCAGCAATAATAGTTGTTCAAAAAAATTGGAAGCGCGGATATACGCAGATGAGTCTATTCATCCATCAGATTTACCCGTGTTTACTCTATTTCTGATTTTTTTTTTTAATTTCGTGCGATAAATGAAAAAACAAATTACTTTAAATCTAACGCAGAGAGACTAATTATTTGAAATTTCAAATATTATTAACCAATGACAACTATATATAACCTTCATTTTTGCTTGACTACACACTCTAGAATAAAGTTTAATGAGTAACCGATACGTTATATCAACACCGTCATGATCAGTATATGGTTCACTTGTTTAAGATTTAATTATTTTAAAAAATCCAACAAAAACCTAACAGCCAGCCATGGTTCTCCCCAGAATGTGCTGCTGCTATCGCGCACAGAAATCACTTTTTCCATAACTACCAACGTAATAGATGCACTGAGACTAAAGCTGCTTTCAGGACTGCCAGCAACTACTGTAAAAGAGTAATAAAAAATGCAAGAGAGCTATATGCCCAGTCTGTTAAATCCAAGGTAGCTGATCAGCGGCTTGGTTCCCACCAGTTTTGGCAAATAACAAATAGGATCCTGAACAGAAGTGTGCGTTCTATCCCAACCATTATCAATGGGCCAGAGGTTATCTCGTCAGCGTCAGACAAGGCCAAACTATTTCCAAAGAACTTTGCAGCTAATTCTACCCTATGCGACGAAGGCCATCAACTCCCCATATTTCCTCCTATAACACAGAAAAAGCTAGGTAACATACAAATATCCGTGCATGAGGTCGCCAAGCTAAAAAAGAATCTAGATTCCAGTAAAGCAACTGCCCCTGATGGCATCCCAATTATAGTGTTAAAAAAGCTTCAACCAGAACTTGCTCCCATACTTACGAAACTATTAAAGCGCTGCCTTAAGGAGAAGTGCTTTCCGACCCCCTGGAAGACCTCATCAGTTTGCCCTGTATTTAAGAATTCAGGTGATAAGTCATCTCCCTCTCAATACAGACCAATGTCTTCTCTGTGTTATGAGTAAGTTTCTTGAATCCATATTAAATAGAGAAATAGTCAACCACCTCCGCAGGAATAACCTTCTTAGTGACACACAATATGGTTTCCGCTCTGCAAGATCTACCGCAGATGTGCTGACGGTTATATCGCACAGGATTAGTGAATCTCTTGACAAAGGCTTCCTTTCTAGAGCAATTGCTCTTGACATATCAAAGGCCTTTGACAAAGTATGGCATAAGGGTCTACTTCACAAGATTTCCAGCTACGGTATAACTGGAAATGTTTTCTCAATCATTAAATCATTTTTCTCTGATAAGCTCATAAGAGTAGTGGTAGATGGACAAAAATCCGAGGCCTGCAATATAAATGCTGGACTCCCTCAGGGGTCAATCCTGGGCCCAACTCTCTTCCTGATCTACATCAATGACCTCCCTAAACACATACTTAAATCATTCGTTGACATCAATGCTGATGACACGACCATCTACGGCAACACATTAAATGACGAAGTTCTCTCGGATTATCTCTCCTCTGATCTCGAGCGTGTGGTTCAGTGGGGGTAGATGTGGCTAGTTACCTTTAATGCATCCAAAACCAAACTCCTATCCTTACATCATCAACGCTCTGATCCCCAGCTGGCATCAATTATGATGGATGGCTCTCGTCTGGGTGAGCCCCCCTGTTTTGACAAGCTTCTGGGCTTGACCTTTACTCCTGATCTGAAATGGAACACGTACATCAAGTCTGTTGCCAAGGTCGCAGGAAAGATGGTGGGATCCTTCTACCGCTCCAGAAGATATCTCACTACTGATGCAATTCTCTATCTATATAAAAGCCAAGTACGGCCAAGGATGGAATACTGTTGCCATATCTGGGCAGGAGCTGCCAAAAACAGCCTATCATGCCTTGACAGAGTACAAAATAGACTTCGTGGTTTAGTGGGGGATGCCCTTTTCTCTACCCTGCAACCCCTCTCTAACAGAAGAGACGTTGCGAGCCTATCCTTGTTTTATCGTTATTTTCATGGCAGGTGCTCGTCTGAACTCCAATCCCTGGTCCCCCCTCGCCAATCTTTCACAAAAAAACACCCGTCTAGCTGAATCCACTGTGAAAAATTTCCCCCACTCTATATCTGTGCCTAAATCAAAACGCGGATTTCATGAGCAAAGCTTCTTTCTAAGAACTGCACGCCTGTGGAACTCTGTTCCGTCTGCCTGCTTCCCTCCGGACTACAACTTGGATGTCTTCAAGTCTAATGTTAACAAATTCCTAATGAACCGCACCCCCTAATTAAACACTTCATAAAAGCTCCTCACTAACGTGATGTACTTACAATAACCCTTATCCCTGAGTGGCTTCCGGGCCTTGATAAGTGGTGATCACTGTGTAAAAAAAAAAATAAATAAATAAATATTTCTATTTTACTTAAAAATCACCACGGTATAGGAAACTGGGAAGCAGTTAAACGTTATTGTTTTTACAGATGTACAATTCTCCAAAAGAAATCTTGCTCGAAAAATGTTCGTGTAGTTTTAGGGGCATAAGGAATGACGGAAATCGTTGACGTTGCTGTTGCTAGATGAGTATTCTTTGCGAATTGAGTCAAAGATTGAAGCCCAGTCGAGAGTTTAGGATATAAAAAATAATTACATAGCAGAAACTGTATCACAAATCTCTTCCGTGGGATTGATGCAGGGGGAAGACCGTGAATCACTTGATTATGAATACGGTTTTGTAACTTGTACATTTTGGAAATCGTTAGTTTTAGCAACCCTTCCCCACATGTAGTAGCATAACAATCTTCACATGTGTGCGAAAATAATATAATAGACGTAAGTCTGAACATGCGTTTAGAACGGTAAACGTCACAGTGTAACGTAATCCAGCAGGAAATTAATGTTTTTTTTCATAATATAATCTTGACACACTTACTAATGTTATTATCTAAACGCAAGTTTGAAAACGCTCTTCAAAACTCTAAAATATATCAAATTTATATGTGTGAGACTATCGACGTTGACATCTCATTCGTAATCGAGATGCAGGGAAGAAGAATATGATATTTTGAACATAACCGTGATGGACCAATGAAAATGTCTAAATGGTCTTGTGGAAGAATGAATTCGCATATCAAAAGAAAATCAGCGGATGCATCATGTCAATTGACGGAACCATCTTAATAAAAAAAAGAAAATAGTGGATTTAATTAATCCGCAGAATTATTTAAATCGAAGGACAGGATTATTTGAACGCGACTAATATTGAATGACATGCTAACATCTTAAAATACGTAATCATAATCTCTGGTCAACTTGACTAATGTGCTACAGATGAAAATAATTACATCGCTCTGGTTTTTTTTTGTGTTTTTTTTTTCATCCGGGAGTTTGTTATTTCCAAAAAAAAAAAAAAAACAAAGTATACACATTATTTAATTGGAATTTATTATTGAGATGAGTATTATTTCTTCATTGTATTTATTGCGGACTCTTATCCTCACCATTTTAGTTGTCTCACGGCGTCTCGGCCAACTATTCCTCTTGCCTTCGTCAGGTGGTAACCGTGACAGGATAGGAACTCTGAATCTCCTAACTAGATCCATAATAAGTTACGAAGGTCACAGGCATAGTTGGCTGAAGCGCCATGAAACAGCCGCTGAAAAGATGAGGAGTATTGTCCGCAATAAATACAATTAATACATACCAAATTATTATCTGTTTATTCTTACGAGTAATATAATCAACTGAGTACACATTTATATCGTCAAACACACACGAAGTCAGTTCGTATAAAATTCGTTAAAATCTATCCAAGAGTCGATACACCAGTTACGCCGTTAAATTGAGTATATAGGTTACCTTTGCATATATATATATATATATATATATATATATATATATATATATATATATATATATATATATATATATATATATATATATATATATATATATCGTGCAGACACATTATAACATTGTACGCATTTTTTTATTGATTCTCAGCGGAGGGACACGTTTTGGCAAATATTATCGATTATCATTTTTTTACGCTTTTACCGCATAAATTAGTGATTAGTCATTCTATATCGAGGAGGGCGATAATAGTATTGTAAAGTTGTACTGATTTGATGATTGTAAAAGTTGGTGTGTTGAGTAAACACTGTATTTACCAAGAAAATATATGCTAAAAAGTTAATTTAATATTTTTGTTAAATAATCTATATCTTTACATCTTCAACGCTCTTATCCACATCCGGCATCAATTGAAATGCATGGATCTCGTCTTGGGGAACCCTCTTTTTTTGATAAGCATCAGAGCTTGACTTAACTCCCGATCATAAATGGAGCACATACATCAAATCCGTTGGCAATTAAAAAAAAACATATCGAACGCAATTTCTTAAAGCTCCACTTAATTGCGTATTATATTGTTATGCTGTGAGTGAAGGTGGAACGTTTCAAAATGGTGTATACTTACTCTTCATCTACGGATGATATGATGTTCTAAATAATAGTTTTGTTTCTGGTTTGAGTATTTCTCACAACGTGTATGATATACAGAATATTCCATATTTCTCTCTATTATTTGATATCAGGTTTGCATTTTTTTTAATTATATCCTCCATTTGTATCTGACATCATCTCAATGCTGGTGCACAAATTAGGATACTTTACTATTCCCACACACATGGACAGCATGTGGCATGTTAGAAAATGATAAATATGATGTAATGTATTTGCCAACCCTTTTTGCGGCAAGGTTTTGTTTTCTATTTTTTGTTTCCTTAACGCTTCATCTTCAATGTTTTAGTTTGAAAATAAATTGTGTGTGCATTTTTTGGTTTTAACTCTTAAACATTCTTGAGAGTTTATATTGTTCTCGTCATACATGAATTATTTCTCATCATCATATCGTATCATATGCGTTTTCGATTTTCAAACTACCTTGATTTGATTGATTTAATATGTCTTTGGTTGTTTTTCATATACTACTTGCTTTTAAAAGAACATCGTCATGTACGTTTAAATTCTTAGACTTAACTTATATATTTTCTGGTCATAATAACTTATATATTTTCTGGTCATAATAATTTCAAAGATTAAAATCGTCCCCCCCGCTACCAATAAATTCGAGGACTTCTGATGAGTATAGACACTTTCACTCATTAAATAGATTCGTTATAATTTACTAGTGAAAATCATTGTCTAATTAAAATAATTCCATTGCTAGTGACCTTGCGAAATCAGTATATGATTGTCTGCAAAGTCGGATTGTTGTTCTCTTCAAGTATTAAAGTCATGATTAAATGTTCAGATCTGGGGTCCAAAAATATTTTCTCTGATTAATTGAATTTTCACTATACTTGCGTAAATCATCGTCCAGTTTTGTGGGCGTTTTTCCGTCTAATTCTATATTATCATTGTGTCTTTTTGCGTTTGCCTCTATAATGAAAAAACTTTTGACAAAGCTTTTCGCAAATACGACAAGTTTTAGTTTTAAAAATAAATCCTAATGTAATTTTCGATACGGTCTTCTGATTTTGAATGGTTCGTTTGTTTTAAAAAAAGTATATTTTTTCAATTTGTTCTCACAGAGTAGTTATTTTATTTAAATTGAAATTGTGTTTTAAAATTTTCTCATTTAGAATTTTCAGACATATGCGATCTCCGATTGCTCTTTGCATTTAGGATTGCATCATCCTCTATCAAGAATTTGGCAAACTATCCGAGGTTTCTTTAGGATTAGAATGAGTTCGCATCCGAGTTTCTCTTGTTGTCTTTATCTAATTGCAGCATAGTTTGCTTTCACTATTCCTTCATCGATCATGAGTTATTAAAAATCATCTATCAACAGTAAGGCTAGTCTAAAGTATTTGCTTCGCTTCATCAATGTGAATAACAAATAATATTTATTGTCCAGCTTAGCTGAAGTACACGTGTCTACCGTTTGTATAACATGGTCATATTAAAGCTGAAATTGTTTACTATCATGGTAAGGGTTCCGCGAACTTTAAATCTGTGATAACCGACGTTTTGCAGAAAGAAAAACTACTAAGACGTTCACCATCCACACAAAGAAGAAATACTGATCCATCCTCTGGAGTAATCAGCTTGAAAGTGGGTGTCATGGCAACACTAACTTATGCTTCCTTCAATGTGGTTACTTTGTTTTAATGTTCTGTTTTCCTAAGCATATATATATATATATATATATATATATATATATATATATATATATATATATATATAAATATATATATATATATATATGTATGTATATACATATCACCGGTTTTCACATTCCTTCTTTGTCTATTCGCCAAGTGTAGAAGCGCAATACCAGGAAGCTACCTCAGCCACGCTGTGCTTGACCTTTTTTTACTGACTAGGGCGTTTAATAGCATTCCCCTATTCCCTAATTAAAATCTCTCTTTCTCTCAGAAACTGACAAATTGGGGTTGCTTGCATACCACTTGTGCTCACTCGAATCGTTTGGGCCGGTCTTGTTTTAGAGGCTGAGAGTACATGCAAGAAAGTTTGTCTTGCTGCTGTTTCCCAGTGACAGTAGAGGATCCCTAACTCTTTGGTAGCGCTTACAGCAGCTGCTGTATCATCAGTAGTATAATATCAGGATAGTTTTTGTGTGATATCGCGCATGGAAAGCGACCCTATTGATATCTCTGCTTAGCTTTCACGAGGCCATAACTTTTTTGACAGGTCTCGGCTAATGGATCACTGTGTGTATACCTGGTGTCAAAACCGGTCCACTTTTGCTCACCACTCTTCCCTTAACCTTACATTAAACAAACCATAATGGAATGACACCCAAAACAGATATCACGATAAAACAATACAATCAGTATTTATTAATATATCTGTTAGTTAATTTTCTTCTTTTAGTGCTGCTATAACAGTTTCTTCAGATTCAGTTTTACTGGGGATCAATCTCGACAAACCATCTGCATGTACAATTTTACTAGATGGACGGTGGTTAATTTTAAAATCGTAATTGAGCAAAACAATACTCCTTCTCTGTAATCAATTTGTTGTATGGGTAGGAATCCCTTTTTTCGAACCAAAACTCGATAGTAATGGCTTATGGTTCGTTTCCAAGTCGAAAGCTCTTCCATTAATTAATCTATGAAACTTTCTCACGGCATACACAATCGCCAGCCCCTCTTTTTCAATCTGACTACTTTATTTCAGCGGGTAATAAAACTCTCGAGGCGCGAGAAATTGGTTTAATAGATACATATTTCATTCTGTGTATAAGCACCGCGCCTATACCGTATTCGATCGCATCTGCAGCTACAATTAAATCCTTTTTCGGATTGTAATGTGCTAACGCGAGATCCGATAACAAACATCTTTTAATGTTTGATATATACAATCTCTTATATTTTGAAAATTCTATCATAAGTTGCTCGCTTGGTTATCATTGCTGGATGGCATCGTCCTTTCGAGTTAAAACTCCTAATTGGCTGTGATATTTATTATATGCAATCTCTCACATACTTAAAATCATATCATAAGTTGCACGCTTGCTGGATGATATCGTCCTTTCGAGTTAAAACTCCTACTTGTGAGACATTGGCTTGCGGTTATTAGTTGGTTGGATGATCACGTCTCTTGTCGAGACGAAGTAGGTTCATTTCACAGTAGGATTTCGGCGCGGTTTGCTTGATCTGTGTTGGTTAATAAAAATTCTTGTGTGCGGAACGTTTGCTCAGTTGGTAGAGTGCTGGCCTCGCATGCAAGAGGCTCGGGTTTCGTATCCTGAGTTCTGATGTGTCTAACTGATGAGCGCAAATGAGCGCGAAACTCAAGTCTTGGACTTAGGGTCCGTTGAGTGTCATGGCTCTTGTGCGCTGCGACGTTTTTTTTTGGCTGTGGAATTTATTGTATGCAATCTCTCACATTCTGAAAATCCCATCATGAGTTGCTCGCTTGGTTTGCATTGCTGGATGGCATTGCCCTTTCGAGTTAAAAATCCCACTTGTGAGACATTGGCTTTGAGGTTATTAATTGGTTGGATGACTGCGTCCCTTGTCGAGCGAAGTAGGTTCATTTCACAGTCGGTTTCGGCGCGGTTTGCTTTATCTGTGTTGGTTAATAGAAATTGTTGTGTGCGGGGCGTCTGTTCAGTTAATAGAGTGCTTGCCTCGCATAAAAGAGGCTCGGGGTTCGAATCCTGAGTTCGGGTGTGTCTTACTGATAACCCAAAACGAGGGCGAAACTCGAGTCTTGGACATCCGGTTCGTTGAGTGTCATGGCTCCTGTGCCCTGCGACGTTGTTTGGCTGTGGAATTTATTATATACAATCTCTCACATTCTTTGTACATATATATATATATATATATATATATATATATATATATATATATATATATTGTAAAAATGGTAATGAGTAAAACCTGAAGAGAGTGATTAATACTATTGCAGCGCAAATATACATTTTATTTTTGATTACCGTTGTATTTGTTCACTTAAATGCGTTTCGGTTGCCGGACCATATTCACAATCTAGCAGCCTCGTCAAACCGTACAGGGATGGCTATTATTATTATTTGGAAGAACGATTTTAAAAGAAATACGAGATAGAAAAACAAAAGAAAATAAAAACGAGGAAAAAGAAAGAAGGGAAGAGAAAATAAAGGGGTGCGGAGATCGACAATAATTAAGTTTTGAATTTTAAAATAAATTAGAGTGTAATGTGTCTTAGTGGGTTAGTAAATTCAGCTAGGCGTTGGTGAAGATGTAGTGATATAGAGGGGGTAGAGAGGAAATAAAAAGGGGGAGGAACTTTCATTCTCGGTTTTAAGATTTGGCTGTTGTTTAGTAAAATTGTTTAGCTATACATTGGAATATATGAATTGATGGGATGGCGAGGGAGAGAGAAAGGGTTAGTGAACGTGTCACATGCGTTTGGACAGCGTTTTATTTTGAACGCTTGAAGTGGCCACGGCAAGTCAAAGAGTACATTCGACAAGTAATTGCTTTTGTCAGTTAAGAGTGAATACATATGCCAATACACGCGCACATACGCACACATACACACTCATACAAATACGTACATATATTAACCTTGTACAACTTTGTGACATATTCCCATTATATAGAGGTCAGGGTCGAACGAACATCCAATAATTTTATTATACAATATTTCTTCAAACTGAAACATAATTATCAAAGTATACTTACACTAATAGATATGAAAATTCATCATTAAAGTATGTTCCTATTTCCATTCTATGGAGGCCAGGCGCGAACGCAACCCCCACAATTTTATTATACCATCCCTATTTAAGTTAAAACATACTTATCAAAGTATTATTATGTACATCTATATAAAAAAACAACAACTTGTAAACGTTTTTTTTTTTATTATAATTTTTTTTATTTCCGTAGTTTGTGGACTAGGCGCGAACGCAGACCACACAATTTTAATTAATAAGCATTATGTCAGATCCAACATACTCATTCCTGTGTCTGGATACATCTTCTATCATTATATATGATCAGTTTTCTATAATAGTCAACCATATAGGAGCCTATTCGTGACCAGACACACACAAAGACGTTCAGCTTTATATATATATATATATATATATATACATACATATATATATATATATATATATATATATATATATATATATATATATATATATATATAAGTTTTATCGAAATAATCAATTCAGGAACTTAGATTATGTAACGGAACTGGGATCTTTTCAATGCAGACGTCAGGAATGTATTTTTCCCATGCGGCAGCGGGAACTCGTCAAATAGTCAGCGGATCCCCGCTTTCAGGATGGCTTTGGTCTTGTAGAAGAGTATGTTGTGATGTTCTCGACGTATGACTAAACGGAGGACTTCGGCTGGTTAAGGTCAGGGGAGGCGAGGAACAGTGAGAATACGTTACTTATTCGTAGTACTTCTAAAGCCAAGCCTGAATCTTTTGGACGTGTGGGTCAGCACCGAATCACATCCATGGTCATCCACAGGCAACCTAATATAGTACACTTTGTGCTGGCTGTCAAACGGAACTTCGAAGATGTGAGGAGAATAAATGCCAAGAATCGTTGTCGGAAACATTTTTCATTACCATGGGCACGCCCTTGTTATAAAGCGATGCATTATAAGAGTGCTGACAATAATTATGATGGCATAACATGCGTCGGTAGGGAGCAGGAGTTGTGCACCGGCGGATTTCTGATCTTCGTCGTTGAAAATTGCGTCACTTTGAGATATTATAGAAGGTTCCTATCATTATTGGGATTTGTACACAACTTTCTCAGTAGTAGATAGTACATAACAAAAGCAAGAAAAGAAAACTGTTTTTATCAAATTAAAATGGAATCATATCGTCTTTTCTAGGAAGACACTTTCAGGTTTTATCTTGTATAATTACTTAAATTAAACTTTAGAATGAAAAATTCAAGTATTATGCTTCAATTGTATTTTAAAACATTCATTTAGAACGTGCCTCTCTCATATAAAGGAAGAAACTGCTTATTAAAGCCTGGTGGCACTGGTTGTGCGGAGATAATTGCTTTAATCTAAGTTTTAAATTAAAATCTCAAGAATTCTGGTGCAGTTAAACACAAATTTTATTTCGCATGCACCACTGTCATATCCAAGAAGCGCCTATTTATTTAATATGTCAGACCTTTCGTTTTGTCAACAATAAAACATCTCAAATGAACTTAAGATGTTAGACTGTGTAAGGTGATAACCTCGGTCTAAATTACCTGTTTTTTATTTCCTTAGATTATTTCGAGTATCTGTATTTATCAACGACATTTCGCTAGAAAACCTATTTAAGGGCACTACAAGACGCATAAAGCATATCTCTGGTTAAATTTTATAAAAATCGGCTAAACTGTTTTCGAGTCAATAGGAATCGAACCTATACACGGACATATACACACAAATGCTCTTTTATGAATAAATATATATATATATATATATATATATATATATATATATATATATATATATATATATAGGAAGGGATTGTTCTTTATAAAATATTTGATAAAAGAAACACTTTCCCCTTTAAAATAGTGCGTATGCCCCATAAAGATAGCACCTGCCCTGTTTTTATGTTTTATGGAACCATTATGTCAGAGTTTTTGAGAATAGCTCGCGTTATTTTAAAACTAACAGATTTTATACCACCAGTTTCTAGTTTAGTAATAAGGATGATAAAACAAGGTGGGGATAAGAATAAAATATTTAAACAGTTAAATAAAGCATTTGTTCGTTACTCTGACGCTTTTGAATCGTTTAAGATAAACCAGACTATATTAATAAAGAAAATCCAAAACTATATTAGCAATGTATAACATGTTTTTATAATTACATATAATAAATTTATATTAAAAAAAAATTGTATATATGTAAAAATATTTTTAACCTTTATATATCTAATTTTAAATAAGAATGTACATATACTGGATACTAATCATGGTGGGGGTGATAAGTAGTTAAATGGATTAATCCTAATCTTATATATACAAGACTGATGAATTAAAAAAAATTAAAAATGTATCCATTTTAAATGTGGAAATTGATGAATCGCACAGGTAAGAAATTCATTTTTATCGTATGAAAAGGTTAGTAATTGTAATTAAGAATAGGAAATTGGATCAAATGTTTGTAAACATGTCTTCTTCCTAAGATGAAGGGTGGTGGTGTTTGATCAACACTGCTGGGGAGCCATGATGTAATATGCTGTTTTGTTTTTAAATCCCCGAAACAGTTTTTCATGGTAAACAACTGATGATCCCTTGAAAAATAAATTATTGGTATTACATTAAATTCGAGAGCGATTAGATGCAGTGATTGCAGGTGATTAAATGATTTACTGACTGGATGGTTTTCTAACGAATGATAAAAAATATTTTTTGTATAGTTTTAAAGGTTGAAAACTTCAAAAACTATATATATAAATGCAGACACACACACACACACACACACACACACACACACACACACACACACACATATATATATATATATATATATATATATATATATATATATATATATATATATATATATATATATACATCAAAGGAAATAATATACAGCTATGGAGACAGTTTATTCAATTAATATATTACTTATAGAACGAAATAAAAAAAGTATATGATTACAAATTTAATACCTAATTCTTGGTTACATTTCTTGTGTTGTTTATAATGCGAGGGCCCGTAATTTCTTCTCATCTCTTGTGCAATAATCTTAAAAGTATAGGCTAAGACGACGGATATCTTTATAATTTGCCAGTATTCTCGTCTCATATTCACAAAAGATTCTCAATTAGGTTCGGATCCGGGTACTGACTTAGGCATGCAAGTTTATAAATCCTTTTTCTACTCGATTACCGTTTTGTTTCTCTAGCAAAGTAACAAGGATAAATAGGGAATTAACTTTGTTCATTTTACCACTTAAAAATATTCGTAGGAATCCTTCATATGATATCGAAACATATTTAGTTGAATTGATGCTTCCGTCGCACTCCGCTATGTCTGAGCGGCCATCAATCCAAATTGCACCCGATACTTAAGCGAGAATCCCCAACTTTTCAATGGGAATTGCAATCTTTTAAAGTCAAATAACTGATAAAGGAATGTCATACCCATGCTCTTCCACTATCGAGAATAATGCAAATTCTGACTCATCAAAGAAAATGAGATTGGTGCAAAAGTCATAGAACTCACCATCATCTTACGACCCCGATATTTTCTGCGTTTGATATTATCAGGACGAAAGAATAATTTCATTCTCGCAGCTCTACCATAGAACTCCCGCTAGTGTAGACATCTGACTTATGCACTGGAACTGATATCAGCTTGTGTTGCAATGTCAGATATTTGCACCGTGAACTCTCTACAACATTTCGTTTCACGGGTTAATCTATATGAGTTTTTGTACGGTTCTGTTCTCACCTGTTAATTGTATATCAACAGTAGAAAAATTGTTGCTATTTTGCATTGACTAAAACTAACTACATTTTAACCCACGATTCGATGTCGCGGACATTCTTAGAGATCTGATAATCTCTTGGTCGATGGCATACTCCAATATTAGTAAATACAATTTAAATTAGATACTATAAGTTATTTACGCATTATTTTAATCTGTAAATTTAAATAAACAGATATTAATATTAGGAAAACATTCATTAGTGCCTAATCTTCTTCGTCATATATATATATATATATATATATATATATATATATATATATATATATATGTGTGTGTGGGTGTGTTTATGTATGTGTATGTATATATGTGTGTGTGTATATATGTATATGTATATAAATATGCATATATGTATATATATGTATTTATATAAAGAAAGAGAGAAGAAAAGGGAGAGAGTTAGAGACAGAGAGGGGGGAGAGAAATAGAGAAAAATATATTTATATATTAGTAAAATCAAATAGAGTCTACGAGAAAAAAATTATACTGGTTAATTTAAGAGAAAACGTCCAATAAATTCTGGAATGCTATTTGATATATTATAATCGTTGGGAAAATTTATTGTGCATTAATATATTAAACTTTTATCTGGTTGAAAGAAAGTGGGAAAAATAAATTGATATTCAATTTCTGTGTATTGATTAGTTTCAACATAAAAATATAATCCTAATTAAAATCTGATTGCATAATTAAATGGATATCCTAAATATTTGAACCAACATTGGTGAAAGAAAGCCATTTTTCATTGCGAAATGCTTATCTTGTCGTTATAGTTGTTTTTATTAGTTATAAAACAAATAGACGACTCAATAATTAAAACCTTTTATAATTTTGCAAAGTTAAATGAAGATCGTTTTATGATAAACAATATTAAACTCATTATCGTCCGCTTTTTCTTTTTATCGATCATCGTCGACAACGTCGTCACTATCGTCATTATCATCAATAGCATCTAAGTTCCCAGGTATTATTGCAAGGGACAAAACGCAGTATTTCTCTTACATGGCTCTTAACCTTTATCACTCAGTCTGAACAAAAGATAACCTGTCAGACCGAGGTAATATAAATAGTTGCTTAATTTTGAGAACACCATTTATAAGGAATGGGTCTTCTCGACGTTACATACTAAATTTATGTATAATTATGATAAAAACAATATAATTTCCATATGTATATTGTGAAGATATAATAATCCTGCAGAATCCCATCAGACGGGACTTCAGCAAAACATCAGTTTTTTTAGTACATTTCAAAAAGAAGAATATATATATATATATATATATATATATATATATATATATATATATGCATATATATGCACACATATATATATATGTATGTGTGTATATATTGTATATATATATATGTGCGTATGTATATATACGTATATATATACATACAAACGTACATATATATATATATATATATATATATGTATATATATATACTATTCGTACCATTAACCAATTATATGATTACACAACTACAGCTATATTAGGGAGATATGAATATACTTCGGGTAAATGACAAATAAAATAAATTGTACGCATATATACATTTACATATATGTGTACCGTCTTTTAACAAATATCACGGTGCAAGTCATATTACTATATAAGCCACACTTTGTGTTTTCAGGAAGTAAAAATGATTGATGAGCACGCTTTATAATTACTACTATATCGTAATATCTTATTTTCTACACTAGGTTTACTATCATGTCGTCCTAGTTTAATATAATTATATTTTCTTTAAAATTGCGATAGACAATAGACTGTCTGCTATTTTAGCTTTTGCTTGTGAAATACGTCAAGTGGAAAAAACCCCATTTTAGGAATCTTTAATTCTTATTTTCAATCATGGACCTGTTACGATGGAATCTGATTGCATTAAATGAAGATAAAAATATGATTGCAATTATACATTCATCTGTGGATTATTACTTCAAATATTACACTCCTAACGTTGCTTGAATTCATTTGAATCAACGAATTGCTTTTTACCGGGCAGCCGGATATGAAATGTCTTGCTGTGTGATCCGAATTTAGTCTCTGCTTTCTTAGGCATTAATTTTATTTGTTTTATCAATTTTCCTTGTTCACAGATCGAACACTTAGAACGCGTGTTGCCTTGGTAACGCAGCGTTTAATGCATGTTATTGCTTATCTTGGCAGAGTACCTCTGATTGATCAATTGGGTCATCGCCAATGCAAATAGCTTTTACTAAGTGCGTTGCACTTGATTGTTCAACTCTTCTATTTCTTCCTACTCTTTAGTCTGGATTTCTTTCTATATTGCCTTCTACTCTAAATTAAGGTCATCTCATTCTCTATGAAATCATTTCTGCCAATTTCTAATTTTCTATGTACAATCATACATATCCTTCTTTTTTTATAATTCCACATGTGCAATAGCGTAATAGTTTAAGTGTTCGATAATGAGCTCGAAATCTTATTTCAATTCTTACAGAAGGCATATTAAATATTCAAGGAGTCGTAATAGTGCAATCTTACAAAACAATGACAGCTATAATATAATACTCAAGGTAATTTCAGAAAGCATATGTTATATTAAGGGAGATTGCCGCAGTAAAGGAAAGGAGTAGTAACCTCTTTACCACCCCGATGTAGTAGTTAATATGTAAAATACACCTCTGAGTTTGCAACAAGATATAATCTATCTATGTGTTAATTAGTATTATTTTTAATAATAATCATAATAAAAACCAGGCCAATAGCTATTAGTCGCGTGTTCCGTGTAATGAATTAATGCTTGAATGTAGGATTGACATGACATTCTTCAAGATATACTATGACCGAAAAATGGACTGAAACGACTAAAATAAATAAAAAGTAAATGACTTAGAATGACATTAATGAACTTAAGGATGAATTGAATGACCTTAAGAATGACTTGAATGCTTAAAAAATAACTGGAATCCTTAAAAAAAAACTGAATGGTCTGGCGAATGACTTGAATCGTTTTGAGACTGACTGGTTGTAAAGTGGGGGATCATTTTACATTACATTATGACAGAACAGTGATCCCCCACTTTATATCACAATATGTACAGAATGTAGTAAGAAAAGTTACTACACTTTGATCTTGGCCAAAATGCCAAGAAAGGGGTATTTATTTGCTCCCCCACCGAGCAAATTAGGCACAAGGCCGATTTTTAATGTGGGGAGTGAAGGGGAAAAGGGGATCAACTCCCCGGAGAGTAGTGGAGCTGGATAGTGACAATTGGTATGAGGGGTTTCCCCTACATTTACCAAGGTATTATATGCAGCCGCGTCATGTTTCAAGGTCAAACATCGCACGACTTAATTTTCTCGCACCTGTTAATTTCATTTTATAAACATTAAATTAAGAGTTTTTCATTCCTCTTCTCTCGTGGCCGAGACAGCTAGGTCCCCCGGGTTTGTTTTTCAATTTCGTTTCCATCTCCACATTAAAGGTTCGGGGTTAAAGCCTACTTTCCTACTAAAACATTTTTTTCTTTTACACCTCCAAACACCTGGCTAACGTTTTTTCTTTTTAAACGGTTGCAGGGTTGTTTTGATCATCTCCCCAACACACACACACACCTACAAACATCCGGAAAACGCCGGGTACCCCCCGCTAGACTATTATACAAGGGGCAAAATGGGTGTAAGCATTTGTGTATGCCCACGAAAGATTTTTGAGTGGGGGGGGGTTCTCGCGTTGGTAAGATTTCAGAAGTTTTCGCGTATTTCCCAGATCGTAATATCTCACATTTGCAAACAGACGTCGTCTCTATCTTTTTTTTTTGATCAAGTTTTGAAATATTCCCACCATGCTGGCGTATCGGATGTTTGTTTTTTTCTTTTTCATATAAATAAAGCGAAACTAATCAACGAAAAAATCTCCGGCGCCTGATCTTCTGGCCGGGTAGTATCTCTTCTGTAATTGGTCCTTGGCCAATATAGGGGACAATTACTCTTTTTTTTATACTGTGCCACCAATTTTCGGGGGAGCTGGTTTTTCTTCCCATTTAAAACAACTTTAGTGGGAGGTTCGAAAGCAACGGCATTTCTGCAAATCATCTTTTTGATTGACTATGTTTAATTTGAAGGCTTGACACTTCCGGCCAGGTCATGGTATAGTGGTTAGATGTCAGATTTTCTTTCACTTTTTGTCAACCTTCGTGTTGCGGGTGCGAGCCTTCCTTTCTACTACCACTTTTTATTTCCCTGCTCAACACACACCTAAAACACCGGGACAATTTTGGGCACCCAGGTTAGTAAGATATAAAACACATACACACTCTTTCCTATGAAAAATAAATGTATTTTTTTTACATTTTAGTGTTTTTGGAATTATCTCCCGTGTATATATACCCAACTTCCGCTCCATCATCTAGCATGCTTTGAATCAATCTGTTACGCTTACCATTTGAAAAGGGAATTTTTTTCCGAAATTAATAATAGAATACGTCGCAGACATAACAAGTAAGACATTTTACCAATACAACTGAATAAATATATGTATATATAAAACGTATGTATGTAGTTATTGATTTGTAAATCGCCACTTGTTCTCGTCTTCTCTTACAAACAATGACTATATTTAATTCCTGGCATTGTGGCAGCCTTCTAAATCTCTACTACACACAAACACACACACACACACATATATATATATATATATATATATATATATATATATATATATATATATATATATGGGTGTGTGTGTGTGTGTGTGTGTGACTAGTAAATCTGTCAGTACATGAACACACACACATATACATATATATGTGTATATATACATATGTATATATATATCATTATATGTTATTACGTGCGTAAAATGTATACCCATTGACATGCATAATCAGCATGAGTAAGGATCGAACTCATAATACTAACGTCTGTAGGCTGTTGTTCTACAAACTGCTTGAGTCAACGGTTTTTATCGCTTTTAAATATAAGATCTGTTGTTGGTGTCTTTTAGCGATATTAAAAACAATGAATCACTGGTTTCCCCTACTTTAGCGTTTTTGGTGTTGTTCAAAAGAGCTAAAGCTCATTTTGTTATCCTCCCCCACACTTACACACTTACAAACACACAAACACGCACCCACACGCACGCATATATATATATGCATATATATATATATATATATATATATATATATATATATAGATCTAGAGAGAGAGAGAGAGAGAGAGAGAGGGATACATATATAGATACATAGATAGAGAGATAGATATGAATGGGTGGCCCCTTATTTTTCACGGCGCAGGTTTACTGATGTTGTTTATTAAACAAAAACAGCTTATATACTTTTAGCAACAAAACTGATGCACGGTTTCAATTTAATGTAAGCTTAAAGGTCAACCCAAGCAGATTATCGAAACCAGCTGCTTTCTTGAGGCGAGAAACATTCACTTCTAAAGAGGGGAAACGTGAATACATGCTAGAATATGACAATGAATAAGATTGCTGTACGTTTAATATAGTAGTTGTATTTTTTACCAGTTGCCATACATCCTCCGTTTTTAGGCCTTTTAAGTGTTTCCATATATGATAGTATCGCCGCATAGATGTCGACGACTGGACGCGGACGTGATTTGGGGAATCGTATATGACGTTCAATAAGAGAGTTAAACCATGATTAAATACCTTGCGCACACCATCACTAATGCTCTAAGTAAAGATTTCTGCCCATCAACGACCACTTGAACCTACCAGATGAAAAAAGTCATGACTGAGATATCTTACTGCTATTCCATAATTCGTAGACTTTTATATAAACTTATACTTACTATTTTTCTTCTAAGTTAATCCTGCTATAACTGCGCATTGAAATCTCTCATTAGAAATATTTTACATAAAATTGATGTAATCTGATGGAGTATATATATATATATATATATATATATATATATATATATATATATATATATAGTTGTCCTTGACCTGACGAAGTGATTCCCTTACAGGGTTTTCGCTGAAACATGTGTTCTTATGTGTAGCTATTTGTTTGTAAACTAAATTCACTTATTTTTGCTCTGTCTAAACATTGAGCACTCTTTTGGGCGAAACACTTATATATTTTGTTTTAAACAAACAAATGATTACTACCAATACAATATATATATATGTATATATATATATATTGTATATATATATACGCATTTATATATATATATATATATATATATATATATATATATATATATATATATATATATATCGTCTTATTTATACTATTCCGAAATTAACTGGGTTCATATAATCGAAAATTCAGCAATCGTTCATATACCAATACGTTTTAAGTCAGAATGAGATGACTAAAACTGTAAGCTATGAAAATTTCATGTTTCATAATTGAGCATTTATATATTGGGTTTAAAAAATCAAGACACCACGGAATAGCTTTGTAGACACAGGTGGTGTATTTTACGTTATTTACAATTCTTTCAATACCATTCGGACAAATTCAATAAATGTTTAGGGGGTAAAAATTACAGCCAAAATTATAAAGAATTTTTCCTCTGCGATCTCTACAAAATTATCCAGTCAATTTTTGGTCTGAACATTTGAAATTTTACATAAAATTTTCTTCAAACATAGGCCAAGTTTTTAATCAGTTTTTGAGCGAGAATATGGCTGACAAGGTGTCAAAGTAAAACCAAATATCCTTTGTGGTATGTAGCAAACTATTGAGCTAATTTTAGGTCTAAACATTCGAAAATTTAGATAGAGAAATGTTTAATCATTGGCAATATATAACCGTCAAGCTAGAAGAATCACCTACTATGTCAAATGACGGATTAAACATAGAATACTGCATACCACGCCACCTCAGCACATGTGCAAAAGATCGATACTGAACATATTCAGAAGGTATACACACTCACTTCCACCTGGATTAAATTGCACTTAAATATCTTATAAAAAACAATGTAATCTTGACATCTGTTTAAACCTCGACTCTTTGTTCTCCTGATGGGGTGTTTTCCTGAATTGGGACTCCATCGAAATATGTATGCAGATATCTAAAGATTACAGTTTGTCAAATAAATTAAACAGAATATATATATATATATATATATATATATATATATATATATATATATATATATATATATATATATATATATATATATATAACACGGAAAATTACATAATTGTCGATGCAATAATTTATTTCAACCTTATGGTATTTTCAAGCATCTTAACTAGACAATTACATTTTTTGATTCTCGTCTAGTTTAGATGCTTGAAAATACCATAAGGTCGAAATAGATTATTGCATCGACAATTATGTAATTTTCCGTGTTATATTTTTATGTTATTGCTCTGTTTACCACATTGAGCTTTCATACCCGGATTTCCTCTGGAATTATTCCATTATAACACTATATATATATATATATATATATATATATATATATATATATACATATATATATATATATATACTAGCAGGTGTCTCGGCACTGTTCGGTCAAAAATACGCTCAAATATTCTATTTCACTTAATGCAAACTTCGTATTTATTATTATATTATATTGGACCAAATATATTATAATGATAGCTTTCGTCCATTTATCACACAAATAATCTTCTACGTTCCATGCGCTTCATACTATCAGACTTGCGGAATGGCTGATAGTAGGTATATACCCTTCATACCCTCAAAAGAAAGACCAGCAAAGAACTGACAATGCCCCTTGATTCTCTCACAAAGTTTCTGCCGTAATTGCACACAGAAAACATTATTCCCATTGCTTCCAACGTAATAGATTTACTGAGAATAAAACCGCTTTGCAGACTCCTAATAACTACTGTAATAGAGTAATTAAGAATACGAGGCAGCTGTATTCTCAGCCTGTCAAGTCCAAATTAGCAGAGCAGTAGCTTGGTTTCCACCAATTTTGGAAAATTACAAACAGGGTCCTAAATAGAATTGTGTTCTCTAACCCAACATTCATCCACGGACATGAGGCAATCTCGTCAGCATCGGACAAATCCAAGCTCTTTGCCAAAAATTTGCAGCTTATTTCACCCTATGTTATGATTACAAGCAACACCAGTATTTCCTCCTGTATCTGTAACACGCTATGCGACATACAAATATATGTGCGTGATGTGACCACATTGATCAAAAACCTCAATTTTCGTAAAGCAACTGGCCATAAAATCATTCCTATTATAGTGAAATCAAAAGGCTTTAACCAGATCTAGCTTCCATACTTACAAACTGTTTAAGCGATGCTGTAAGACGATTTTTCCCAACGCAATAGAAAACCTAATCAGAATCTCCTTTAAACCTTTAGTGTACCATGAGTAAATTATTGGAATCTTTGTAAAATAAAGAAGTAGCCAACCACGTCAATAAAAATTACCTAAATGTAAAGATTCATAAGAGTACTTATTTATGGGCAGAAATAAGCAGCTTACAGTATTAATGCTTGAGTCAACCAGGGTTTCATAATGAGCAAAACTCTCAGTCTTATCTGCATAGAGGATTTCCCAAATCACACCCTAAGATCATTCGTAGACATTAATGCTGGCGACAACACCATCTATGGCAATACGTTAAAGGCCATAAAGGACCAAGTTCTTTCTGGTTCTCTCTCATCTGATTTTGATCACCTGGTGCAGTGGAAAAGAGGTGGTGGTTTAATTTAAATACATTTAAATCAAAGCTCCTATCTTTACATAATCGACGCTGTAATCACCGTCGGGCATAAATTTCAATGAATGCTCTCGTCTTTCGAATGCTTCATGCTTTGATAAGCTCCTGGTTTGGCCTCCACTCCTGATCTGAGGTAGAATACGTACATCTAATCAGTTGGCAACTCTACTGACAAAAATGGCGTGATCGTCCCACCGCTCCAGTAGATATCTTACTCCTAATGTAATTATTTATCTGTAAAGGAGTGAAGTAAGTCCAAGTATAGAGTACTGTTGCAATTCTTTGTTTTTGGATGGAGTTAAAAAAAATCTTCGTAATCTAGGAAGGCATGACATTTTCTCTTGTATGCATTCTCTTTTCAAGAGAGAGGATGTTGCAACCTTGTCTGCTCTTTATCATTTTACATTTCAAGTGCTGGTCTAAGCTCCAATCTATGGTTGCCCTTCTCTATTGAATTTTACGGAAAACATTCGTCTAGCTGGAAAAATTATCAATAAAGACCCCAGCACTTTATCTGTATCTTCATCTAAACGTAGATTACATGAAGAAACCATCTTGCTTAGAATTGTTCGTCTGTGAAACTGTTAGGCTTTTCTGCTTTCTAACTAACTATAATATAGTTGTCTTCAAGTCCAACATGAACAAATTTTTGATGAGCAACCCTCTTTAGTAATCTAATTTATCAAATTTCAAAAACTAGCGATTAAAACGGCAAGTTTTATTTGACCATTGTACACGTATTCACCGTTATCCTCGAGTAAACTATGGGAGGTGATAACGGTCACTGTTTGCACAAAAAGAAAACAGTTAATATATATAGTAGTTCACACACAGTACTTTTTCGCATACTGACGGGTCATCAGTTCGGCAAGGTAAGTAACTACCGCAAAAATGTGCATATATATATATATATATATATATATATATATATATATATATATATATATATATATATATATATATATATATGTATATACTAGAATTCGCCAGGCATTGACCTGTCGTAAAATAAGGTATGAAACATTATATTTTGATTAATGCGAATTTCGTATATATTATTATATTATATTGGTCCGAATATATAATAATGATTCATGAATTTCCAAGAAATGATATGTGCGCCACCAAAAATAAAAGGGAAACCAAATTGTTTAGCTTACGTTGTACTTTTGCTTTTGACATGAATGCCTGTGGTATGAAGACATGTTAGCTGCAATGCTAAAAGTTAAAAGATTAATAAATACACTACAAGGTTATACATGCCTATTCAGAATGCAGTCCTTCGACCTTCACCAGGCAAATACACATTTTTTTTTTAATTTTCACAATTTTGCACCGATTTCCACGACTAAAGGTCGCATGGGATCGCATAACGTATATGTGAAGTTTCATTATGTAGACTAAACCTGACGGAGGAATAAATTGAAGTAAGACTAGATACTACACTTTGATATTGGCCCGAATCAAGCATTGGCTCGCAAAACAAACATTGAGGAGAATGAACATAGACACCCCTCCAAAATTTATGATTGGCCTCGTGCTTAATTTTTAGGTGTATTTGTTTTGTTTCTTTTTTGGTAAAGTGTGGTATCTGTTCTGATGCTACATGTATATATATATATATATATATATATATATATATATATATATATATATATATATATATTACGTACACTTGAAAAGTGAATGAAGGCGAATGATGCAAAATGGATAATTACAATGAATGGACTCGATTGTGTACGATCAATATATATATATATATATATATATATATATATATATATATATATATATATAAATATACATTGAAGCCATCATCGGTATAAACCCATTTCTGCCTGATCTTCATCCTATCAAAGGCGTGCATATTTCATTTTCTTTTTTCCGTACTCTGAGCAGATTTAAATCGCTTAAGCATTCCTGCAAAGAAAATATCCTTTTCTTTGAAAATACTCGCTTCTGCGACGATAACTACGGTGTTTTAATAATTCTTTCACGCAATCATAAAATATTAATAGCAAAACGGGAAAAAGCAATGGTAAAATAAAGCGACGTGTTTTGTTTTTCTTCATATATATCGGAAGCTTCACCGATTTATCGTTATTTAAATTTAAAAGCAATTATGAATACACCGAATTTTAACTGTAAATATCGAACAAGGTCATGAACAGTTGTATTTTCTATTTCTTGAGAAAATACACAGATCTAACAAAAAAGAACGGAACATAATGTTTTATCATTTCAGAAACGATATACAAATGATCATAACACCAAAATAATAACAAAATTCTTTAATTCGTACATTTTTATTTACAACTAGGAAATGTATTGCATAATAAGGCATTGTGCATCCAGTGAATTGTATAAGGAATCAACAATTACAGTCGTTTAACATCGTCTTTAAAATAAAATGTCTAGACCAATATGCTACTTATATGAAACATTGCATATCTAAAAAGGGATACCCTGTATAATTATTGTCAGATTAAATCATCATAGGAATTAAATACATTTTATGACGAAATGTATTTGCCAAAGGCTTTTCTCACGCACACACACACACACACACACATACTCTGCATTTTCTTGTATGCATGTATATATATATATATGTATATATATATGTATATATATATATATATATATATATATATATATATATATATATATATATATATAATTTATGTCTTGCCAGTAGAGTGAAAAGCATATCTTATTGTTCTTTTATTAATATTATTGGATAGTTTTCCTTTTTTCCCTTGTACACATTTTTGTGGATTATTCCATGGATTTCTGCCTTTGGATTATTTTTAACAATCTTTCAATTACGGGATTTCCTTAGAAATTAACTGGTGCAAACAGAAATTCAATAAACTTTATTGAAGTTATATATTTGGATTTTACCGTCACTGGATTATTTTTCTTCCACCAGATTATCCATTCACGTGTAATAACATTTTTCTCCACCATATTCCCTCTGCTTCACTTTTTTTGTTATCAAGTAAGATCTTTGACTTACTTGTTGTTTCATCAAATACTTTTGCATGCAAAATCCGATCCCGCATTTTGCTAATCCCTACCCTCTGATGAGAAGGAAAGTATTTCTTCGAAACTCCGCGGATTAAGGACTATCCACTTATCTAGTGTTTCCTTTTCAGATTAAATATGTTTTTAACTCATTTCAAAGTGTTTTAACATGTTTTATTAACTGTTTGCTCGTATATATATATATATATATATATATATATATATATATATATATATATATATATATATATATATATATATATATATTAGTGTGCACAACCAGTACCGAAAAATACGTACGGACAGGCTTCGACAGATAGCGCACATTTCATTATCCATTATTGGATGCTGAAAGCGGCTATATAAGAAAGATGTAAGCTCTACTTCATATTTTCAATAAATTTTCCACATAAAGCTGTAGTATATATATATATATATATATATATATATATATATATATATATATATATATATATATATATATATATGCTCCGCGTATTAAGAACACTCCACTTATTTAGTGTTTCCTTCCCAACTTAAATATGTTTTTAACTCTTTTTCAGAGTGGTTTAACATGTTTTATTAACTACCTGATATATATATATATATATATATATATATATATATATATATATATATATATATATATATATATATATATATATCTGTATGTCTGTTTGTTTTATATTTTATCGATCAATTTATACACATAGGATATAAATCCCGCAATCTTAATAGAAAAGGCATTGTGTATGTAATTCCTTATGCTTAATTTTTCTTTAACATAACTTTTCTTTGGTAACATAATCAAATTACTATTTCCCCCCTGCCATCGGTGTCTTCATTTTCAAATAACCACACTATTTCATATTATATAGAGACTCAAGTTAAATTCCTTGTACATTCATATATATATATAGAGAGAGAGAGAGACTAAAGTTTAATTCCTTGTACATTCATATATATATATATATATATATATATGAATGTATATATATATATATATACAATACAATAAGCACCTTGCTAATTTCAGACGTTTGCTTATTCGTCAAGTTTATTTAAATAGGGTTTTCAATAGAACACCTTCCACGAAATAAATAGTTTAAACTATTATAAGGAGTAATTAAACATTAACTTACAACGCTTTCGGTGGAAATGCGTTGTACCATATCAGTTAAGCTGAAATGGCATCGAACTACAGAATTAGGACGCTATTGAAAAAAATAAAATTACTTGATGATTCGCCGTCTCGAATGTTGAATATCAAGCCTCAGTGAAGGATCATTATATGTTGAATAGTTGCAGATATGATATGGATGGCATTATAAGAAACGCAATTGACTGCATAAAATGTGTCTTCTCATTAGAATGGATTTTACAGTGTACTTTTTAGAATCCCTTTAAGTCGTCCATTGTGTAGGTAACAAAACATAATTATTGTCGTATATTGTATACATGTTATAAACCTGGCGTGCCTATATTTTAAGTCGTCTTCCTAAAGTAAAGAGCTGTCGTCAATGTATCTAACACACTGCTTATGTGGCATTGATGCGACGATTGCTGCATGTTTGTTTGTTTGTAAATAATAAAGCAGCTGATGAACTTTAAAAGTGGTTGACGAGTGTATGTTTTAATGGACATTTAAGAAAACTGTCTGCGAGCACCACTGACAGGGGCCAAACGTTAGGACTGCCACGGTAAACTCTAAGACTGTTGTTTTAATCACTTACAAATGAAATGTGCTGGACAAGCCGAACTAATGAGCAACACTACAAAGAAACACTACTGTATGTATAGTAATATATTTTAAGCCGCCGTTCTACAGTAGAGCACAGCTGTAAGTGTGTCTCACCTGCTGTTTAATTGGTATTACTCAGAGATTCACTGTTTTTTTGTTTGTTGATAAGCAAACAGCTCCTGATTTGTAAAAGTGGTGTCCTGTCTATTTTAATGAACATTTGAGGAGTTCGTTTGCGGACAACAATCCCATGAGCAAGATGTTAGATTTACCTACTATTAAAATGTTGGTTGTACGTTCAATCCCTGGACTAGCCGCACTAATGTGCCTTAATAATGCAAAACATACTGAATGTATGTGGATGATTACACACACACACATACACAAACACACACATATATATATGTATATATGATTTTTTAAATATAATTATCCACTGACACGTGTTTCGTCGTCTACGACTTATCAGAGTGGCTTAATCTTAATATATATACATATAATATAAACTGAGTATATGTGTGTGAGTGTGTGTGCGTGTGTGTGTGTGTGTGTCTGGTCACGAATAGGCTCCTATATGGTTGAATATTTTAAAAGAACTGATTACATATAATGATAAAAGATGTATTGAGACACAGGAATGGGTATGTTTGATCTGGCAGAACGGTGGTTCATTAAAATTGTGGGGTATGCGTACGTGCCTCGTTCACAAAGTATGGAAATAAAAAAATAAAAAAAAAACGTTTACTAGTGTTTTTGATATAGATGCACATAATAATACTTTGATAAGTATGTTTTAACTTAAATAGGGATGGTATAATCAAATTGTGTTGTCTGCGTTCGTGCCTGACCTCCATAGAATGGAACTATGCACAAACTTTAATAAAAACTTTTCATATCATTCTGCGTAAGTATAGTTTGATAATTATGTTTCAGTTTGAGGAAATATGGTATAATAAAATTATGGGGTGTTCTTTCGCACCTGACATCAATAGAATGGACATATGTCACAAGGTTTAACAAGTTTGTTTTATATAGATCCACAGAATATTGTTATAAGTGTTTCATTGTGAACAGGTATGGTATAATAAATTATGGGGGTTATCTATTTTATTTTTATTTTCATCATATTTTGCTTTGGTTTTGATACCCACAATTTGCAAGCTATCTCTTTACAACCATTCCTTTTCATAACCTATCATACTTTCATAAATCGGAATGCATTTTCTGCAAGCCGTTTTTGAACTCAGTAAACGACGGGTACATTTCCTAGTGAATATATATTTTTATTATTATATTAATATACAGTATTAATCAATGAAATTTCGAAAAATGATCCATTGAAATGATGAAAATTAAAACAAGTTTGGAATGTTGTGGATTCTCACTGATTATAACATTTTTAGAGTGATCAAAATCATTTTAGCATGCCTAATAGTTTGCATTTGCTGTTCAAGATTTCCTTTCTGTGCCTTGATTTACCAATCGCATTAAATTTAATTCCAGTTTTATGTCGTCTTTTTTTCACGTGTAAAACAAAGCAATTACATCTTTTTTCACTTAATTGTTTGAGTATTCCTATACGTCTTTATAAATAAACACCACCAACATAGCCATGTTTAGAACGGCCTTCGGAATAGACAGTCTGAACATCCCCATGTAAAGAACGGATTTCCGAGTAGAAAACCCCCATTTTAGGCGAAGCGGAAAAAAAGCACTTCCCAAATTAAACCGTGATAATTGTTGTCAGCATACCGATCCGAAAAAGCAAAAAAAAAAAAAAAAAAAAGACTGGGGTTGGCAATTTCGGTAGGAGAAAAATAGATCTTTTAATCGCGCGTGCGTACAAACCATGGACACCAATAAACTACAGTACAAAATATGTTCTTTATATATCTGTAAGTACTCTCCGAAAAATTTTAATGAGACATTCCAAGTCAACATAGATGAAAACCTATAAGAGTTATAATTCTAAAAACACATTGTACAGCTGGGCAAATTTATCTCCAACCGTAAAAAGTCAACTTTGCGTTATCTCGATAAACAGCCCGGAAAAGAAAATTAAATAAACTATTCCACATAGTTCCAAATTGGTGAAACTGCAAGTATATACAAAAAATTATTTTTCTATGTAATGAAATTTACGTTAAAATTTTTGCGTAAGAAATCGGTGTAAAAAATCGGTAATTTTGCATAAAACTAGGAATTACATTTCAAGCACGCCGCGAGATCTGTCAATTGAGCTATGAAAATTCAAAATGTATACAGTGTATTTCCGTTTTTCTTCAGAATTACTTACTTATATACTTGGGAAATGTTAGATATAGTTTTTAATATGTTTTTTTTCAAACGTAATTACGTTTTCTATTTTTTTTTAATGTAATTTATTTAAATGTGCTGTATTTAAATATACTTTATTTAACCGTCGCAATCTATTTCGCTTATAGACAATTTAAAAATATGTTTTTATGTAATATCACCAACTGGATTCGTACTTTTTTGTGGTTTAAATTTATTGTTTTTAAAATATGTGCGATTTTCACATTTCCAAACTGTTGAACTATTTTCTGTTACACATTCTACTATTCGAAACTGCTACAACTGTAAAAATGTTTCTGTAAATAATATATTTTTCTAAATATTTAAATATGCCGATAATTATGCAGAGTTAATTGAAATGATACGATATTAAAAAATAAAAACAAGAATTGATAAAATATAAACATAACATATAGTTTACTCTTAAAATAGTTTAACATTTTTCAATATGAATATTTCACATATTTAAAAAAAAACACATTAAATTCAAACAATATAATAAGTACGACTCCAGTAGATTATATTGCTGATTTTTTTTTAATCAGCAACGATCCTCATAGGTTGCGCAGGTATAAATGAAGTACATTTTAATGAGGTACATTACAAAAAAAACGTAGCTATGTTTGAAAAATATAATTAATTACTAGAACAAATATAAAAGGCCTGCAAGCGAGAGAGAGGAAATAAATGATTGTTGTTATTATTTTTGCGTCACCGTGAAATGTTTCTCTTCGTCACAGAAGGACATATAAACAGTGAGCGAAAGAGAGAGTAAGAGAGAGAGAGAAAGAGAGCGATAGAGATTTCGGAATACTATATACAGAGAGAAAGAGAAGAGAGAGGGGAGAAAATAAAAAAAACTTACGCCGTAAGATGTAAGACAATGAACGCAGCAATTTACTAAGAGGAAAAAATAATTTAATGTCATAATTTAATGTTGCATAAGCGTTCGATGAGTAAGACTACCGTTAGTCCAAATATTGGAATGATCAGAACTCAGACAATCAGATTCAGCGGTATTAGGCTGGGGAGACGTTATTATATTTGAACCGGAAAAGGGGAAAGATTATGTAAAGTCCATAAATATATGATCCAGTTAAAAACGATACAGGCACGATACATGTATAATGTGCATATTTTCCCCTGTGTAAATTGGGCGTTGTAGGGTAATTGAATAATTTAAAGGAAAATAAGGAAGTATTTCATCTAACGATCGTACAATGGTAATACTATTAGGAATAAATGTAGGATTTTATTACAACGAAAAATATATCTGAAATGGCGTTCTTAAGTTACATAAAAATACTGGCTAATAAACTAGACACATTAAATTGGTCTGCGGCGTCTTTTGTTGCAAACCTACGGTACTTTAGTTCAGAAGGGATTTCTGCAATCAATATATATATATATATATATATATATATATATATATATATATATATATGAGGGTGGGTGTATGTGTGTGCATGAGTGTGTGTGTGTTTGTGCGTGCGTGTAGAGAGATAGATATTTAACAAATATAGACCAATTTAGCTACAGAGAATGTATCATAATCATAAGAAAACGTGAAACTTGAACGAAAGAAATCTGTATTACCTGGTATTGTTATACATACACCTCTATTTTTGTTTAGTAAGCTCACTAATCAGGTACACTTTTATTTCTACTCGCGTGTAAATGTTTTTTTACTTATTATTCTAATAATATGCTTTCTGTTGTGTAACGCACACATTATAAAGAATGCATTGAATAATGATTCTTATAAAGGTGAACGAAATTCTGTTTTCTGTACGAGGAATTATTCATCTGATATTATGGTCCGTATGTTTATATCCTTTAAGTTCGAATCTTTGGTGCTTAAATCAAGAAGAACATGACCGTCTGTTTGACGTTGTTCATAGGACAAACAGTCTAGCAAATTTTAACAGATGTTGTCATTTATATTATCGAAGATATATTCATTCAACCTGACATTTCTGAACTCTTTTTGCTCATATACTTATTTCAAAATTTCGTTTAAGCTATTCGAAATTTTGATGCCGTATTTCTACATAAAAAAATAATCGGACGAATTACATGTACTTAACAATATGTTTAATGATTAGTGTCCTTTCCGTCTTGTACTGATATATATATATATATATATATATATATATATATATATATATATATATATATATATGTGGTTGTGTGTGTGTGTGTGTATATATATATGATGGACTATCCGTCGATTTTCGACGTATGAAACTCCGACAATTGACCTGAAGGTCTAGAACTCAGCGTGTCGGCATTCACTTAGACGTATGTGGCACTTTAGTCCTGTGGAGACTTGCAATGGCGACCGCAGTGGTGACAGACATAAAACTGCGAGAATTTAGCTCCACACTGCTCAGTATTATTTTTTACTTGACTCTCGCTTCTTTTAGTTTTTCGATGCAAAACGCCGAGAACTTGATTTTTCTGTCACACATGTCTATCCACTTCCTTCTGTCTTTTGCAGTTGGCTCAATGTTGTTATATTCAATATTTAGAACATGCAAATTAGGCTTGATTTTGTCTTTGTAACGCAACCATGGTCGTCCCACGTTTCGACGGCCTCTGTCTAATTGGCCATACAGGATTTGCTTCGGTATCCTATCATCATCCATTCGAATCACATACATATACACACACATATATA
>NC_136486.1:53881246-53896246 GCF_053919585.1 Euprymna scolopes
TTTTTTTCAACTTACATTTCTATATCTCTGGTAATAACAGATTGATATATGATCTGAGTATTCTTAATTATAGTTTTGCAAGCTTTTTTTAACCATGGTTCCAAAAAATGTTTAAACCGGTGCTTGTTTTATGTCACAATGGGTGTTTACTCTAAATTGCAAATGAATGCATTCTAATAGCTTGCGATTCTTTTAATATACACGAGGGGCGTTCAATAGGTTTCTAGACCTTTTCGTATAGACACATTTAATAAAAGTACACACATGAAACTATAATCCCCTCAGCTGGCTGCAATAGGATTAGATAAGTTTTTTTTTTACATATATGCAGATGAATATGGTACATAAATTGCATTAAATGTGTTTTTAAATTATATTTCTCTATGTCAGGTAATAGCCGATTGATATCTAAGCTGAGTAGTCTAATTATAGTTTTGTCTTTTTCTTTCTTCTATGGTTCAAAGGAAACTGTATGCAGGTGTTTATTTTATGACACAATGGGAGTTTATCTTACATTGAAAACAAATGGGTTCTAATAATTTTTTTTTTAATATATACGAGAGTGTGTAGAGTTTTCCGTAAAGGCACACAAAAATTTATTTATTTGCCCAACAAACACTTGTGTGCTGACTGTTGTACTCTTCCCACACGAACTTCCCTCTCATATTACAGGCCTTTGTTGAATCTCTTATGCCATCCAAAAGCTAATGTTATTCGTGGAAAATGGCTCAACAAACGTTTGAAGAGTTCCGTATTTTTCTTTGGGTTTTTTGCAAGTCAAAAACCGGATTTTATTGCATAGCTTTCTTCTAAAGTGCCTTCACGTCTAGATTGCAGTTTAAAAATTTACCAGTGGTGACAATAAACCTTTAGAAGAGTGTATTCTAATTTCTGCTGTAAGTGTTATTTTGAACTGGAAATCCTAAGAATTGTTCTATTTTCTGAAAATGTACTGATTTTTCAAGAGTCAACGGCAATGTTAAATGCCTGTAAACAAGTTTAAAACTTATAGAAAGCATCTCGTAATATTCCGTCTATGAAATATATTTAATTCGATACGTTTCAGGAGAAATTTCTACAATTGCATAGTAAACATGTATCATAGGAAAATTAGAGTAACAGCTGATGAGAATGGTCAACCGCGCTGAAAGTGTGCAAAGCAATGGACTTGATTGCAATGAGTCATTATACTTATTTAAGCATATATATATATATATATATATATATATATATATATATATATATACTTATTTATGCATATATATATATATATATATATATATATATATATATATATATATATATAGCGCCTCGTATTAACCCATTGTAACCTATTTTGGAATGACATGAACAACTTAGCTTTAGATTAGTTATATAAGGATAACTGTGCAGATTTTTCCAATCAGACCGGGACGTGTTTTTTTTTTTTTTTTTTTTTTTTGCAGTTCTAGGTCTACTAATCGAAGATTAATGATTTACCTTCAGCACGGTTTAACTTATTGCAAAGGGCCTGAGAAATACTTAATGTGATATGCTAACTGGCTGCTGATATATTTATGCAATCCAAAGTGATATTTAAGGGTAATGATTGAAAGAAGCACAAGCAGATTCATCAGAAATTTTCCAACACAAAACAAGTGTACTTATGGAAATAACGTAAGATTATTGCGTTCTAGTGGCAATGAAGCCTCTTCAAACGTTTTGGATATCGTTTAGGTTTGGTCAAGGTACCTGAACAAGTATGTGTGTGCATGTGTGACTATATATATATATATATATATATATATATATATATATATGCGTGTGAGTATGTATATGTATGTGTGTGATTGTGTGAGTGTGTGTGTGCGTATATATCAAAACGCAAAAAAAGTCATAAAAAAACATAAACACCTTCACCAAATAGACCAAAAGCCCCTCGCCACTAAATGGACTTAAGTCTGACTGAACTCTTCAACGACCCACTGACTATTGGTGACAAGAGTCTGAGATTGTCATTTATCTGAAAAACACATCCAGGTCTATCAGAATTAAAATGTTGTCAAAAAAAACCATTAAAAACTTTCACTTAAAAAACAAACAAACCTTTATATAAAAATAGTTGAAGAGAGCTAGACAAGGCTTAAAACACGTCTTACAATATTTAAAAATTAAAAAAAGATAAAAGGCTGGAAATATCACAATCATTGATGGCTACACTCTTGTAAATATACCTTGTTTCTCTCGTTTGAACTACACAACCACTACTTTATATATATGTATATATATATATATATATATATGCACATATAAACATACACACACATAAATATGTATATATATATATATATATATATATATATATATATATATATATATACATAATGACATAATCGTAAGTGTGGATCGTGAATGAGGAATATTGTGGCGATGAGATAATGCATAAATTTACCATACGTATTTGATATTTATAGTTTAGGCTTTATTTAGAGTTCGTTTAATTAGGATTGTCTAAATGTTATCATGTTGATGCTCCACCTGTGCCGTTTGATTTCCGAAAGGATCAAAACAAAGCAAATGTCATCGAGATAATCACAGCATCACACTTGTGTCTCTTTGATCTGTATTTCAATTCATCTTAATGACACAACTCATTCCTGCTTATTGTAATCAATAAATTCGACCGGCCCTTTTGGTTATCCATAATGCAAATCGTATAGACAACAAAGAAACGGTAGCGATCATAGTTTGAAAATGATTGTATTAATGATAGTAACATTACACCGAATAAAAAGAATGAGCGACTATATATTATGAACATATTTAATTGTAAGCATCTGAAAGTATATACGCGCTGACAAATAGCGGTAACATTTTATATAATCTATAGCAATGAAAATAGCATACGTACATCGATAAAATGAGTAAAGTGTATGTGCTTATGCATGCATAAGTACACATTTACACACATTTGTGTGTATATATATATATATATATATGTATATGTATACACCACACACGCACAGATATATATATATATATACATATATATATATATATATATATATATATATATATATATATATAGTAAAAAGTCGTAAATAAAACATGTTAAACCACTTTGAAAAAGAGTTAAAACATATTTAATTTAAAAAACGAAGCACAAAATAAGTGGATAGTCCTTAATCCGCGGAGTTGCTAAGGAATACTTTACTTTTCATCAGAGAGAATGATTTAGCAAAATGCAGGATAAGATTTTGCTTGCAAAAGTATTTGATTAAACTCCAAGTAAGTCATTGGCCTTACTTTGTAACAAATAGTGAAGAAGAGGGAAGAGGGAATATGTTGAAGAAAAATATGATTTCACGTTAATGGATAGTCTTGTAAAGGGTAAAATATCCGTATATATATATATATATATATATATATATATATATATATATATATATATATATATATATATATATATTTATATATATATATAGAGAGAGAATTTTAATAATATTCTTAGCAATACAGAGATAATTATTTTGCAGTACATTGCAAGTTTCACTCTGAGTAACATAAATATATAATTCAGAAAAATTCACAATTTTGTGTATAGGTTCACGCACCGTTATCCATATACAGTAAAACTCCTTTAATTTGAACTTCCTCTAATGTTGGACTTCCTCTCATTTGCACTTTCTTTCATTTGGACATCTTCCAAACCTGGACTTTCTCTAAACTGGAACTGTCTCGTCATTGAAATTGTAATAGCATATTTGATGCGGAGTTGCAGTAAAACTGTTTACATTGTTTAGTCAGATATTGCGCTGAAATGTTAATATTGGTACTATTTCATTAATGTAGATTAGCTATTGATAATTAATTTACAGTAACTGTATTTTTATTTTTCATATTGCTGTATTTAAAATAGTGTAAAACAACCATCACAATGGCTTGCAACTCCAAAAGAAAACAAGTGACACTGACTTTACCCGAAAAACGTCAAATTATAGAAACATTAGATGCTGGAGTTGAAAATAGCCTTATATTGGGAGATTATAAGATTAGAAGTACACAAGAGAAAGGAGGAAATATTGAAGGCTGCTCTTTTCTCTTCAAATAAAAGACGTACCAAAAAAAGGACTCTTCCTAGACCAAAGCAAATTGAATTCGATCGAATATTGCATGAGTGGTTCGTAGCAAAACGGAATGAAGGTGTAGCAATATCTGGGTCCATGTTAATTGCTAAAGCAAAATATCTTAAGGAAAAGTTGAATATCGCAGCAGATATGAAATTCAGTGGTGGCTGGCTTAGGAGTTTAAGAGTAGAGATGGTATAAAACAATAAACAATGTCAGGCGAACAACGGTCGGTTGACACACAAGTATCATCAAATTATTGTAACAAATTCGATACAAGACGATAATTTCCGATTATGGTTTAACACAAGAGAATGTTTACAACGCTGATGAAAGTGGCGTAAATCAGAAGTCCTTACCTCCAAAAACATAAGCCGGATCTGAGGAGCACAAAATAAAAGGATTCAAATTAAATAAAGAAAGACTTACAGTGATGGAATGCGCTAATGCTGGAACAACTCATAAACTTAAGCTTCTTGTCATTGGTAAATCAAAGTGTCACAGGGCAGTGAAAGATTTTCACCTTTGCCAGTATCCTATAATTCTTCACAACATGAATGATTGAATAAACACTTGTTTAAAAATGTGTTTGCAAGCATTTGTGCCAGTTGTCCAGAGGCGTTTTCTTGAATAAGGTAAACCTGATTCAAAATGCTTGCTTCTGCTGGACTATTGTAGAGCACATCTTCCTGAGTCAGAAATAGTATAATCTTGCGGTAATATTTTTGCATGTTACTTACCAGCTAATTTGACTTCTCTCATCCAACCTATGGATGAAGGGATTATTTCGAACTTAAACTGTTTCTACAGAAATGATTTCATGATGAATATGATAAACAGCACCGCGATTTTCAGCGCTAGTTTACTATCAAAAATACCCTATTTTCTCTCCCAAGTCCATGGAATCAAATACGAGCAAACACAGTAACAAAAGCATGGGATAAATTCTGCCCAGCGCTAAAGGTTTCTGAGCTGAATGTATAAGAATACATCTGGTCTAGAAAAAATTATTGGAACCAAACGGTTACCGACCAATCACGCTGTTCTTAAATCACTTAATACAAATGATGTTGAAAAGTTGGTGCAACAAGATGAGGAAACTACTGATCAATATCGTGAAGGCAGTAATGCTGATGAAAATAGCGGCAGCTCTCATTCTCTTGACCCTAGTGTAAATAACCAAGAACACTTTGTTGAAGCATTATAATGGGATGATGCAGAAAAGTCTATGGAGACGGTTATACAATTTCTACAAAAAAGTTCTTACTTTAGTGACAACTATGTGTTGCAAGTAATATCCCCCGAAGAGATATAATCATAAAGAAACTACAGAACCAAGACATTGTAAATTTTCGTGATCGCTTACGGAATACAATCGCAGTGCCCGATAGCTAAATCGATAAAAATAGAAACTGCAATGAGACCCATTCAATGAACATATAAAAAAAAATGTATTTTACATAAATGTATGATTTTTGTAGATGATAACTTAGGTAATAAATACCTAACAAGTAAGAGTATATTTAATTTTTTTCAATGCTACTGTTCCTGGTAATAATATTTACCAATTCTTACTTGGAAGATATCATAAAATCAACTATATATATATATATATATATATATATATATATATATATATATATATATATATATACTTGAAATGTCATAAAGCAATGAATAGCATTTACTATTTCTTAATTCTTAGCACATAAAAGTTAACTTCAGCACATTTTTTTATCACGAAACTTGAACAGCATACTCTAATTTGAGCGAAGCGGATGTTCAAATTATAGAAGTTATACTTTTTATGGATATAAACATGTATATATATATATATATATATAGTAGGTTCATTTAGTCTTCACATACTATGAATAATAATTGTAAAAGTGACTGCGTGTGGAATTATTTCGGCAAGATTTGCGCTATTTTGAATCTCACCTCACCTCTATTAACGCTCTTAAATACCAGTGACAAATGTCTGTTCAGGACAACTATAAATAATCCTGAGATAAACGGAGAGCACGTACAGCGCCTACAGTTATAAAATTGTCACATATCTGGTACTTGCCACGCTCAATATTGCTTACCTTTGGTGATATGACGAGGCCAGTGTGTCGACGTAATTATGTCGTATATATATATATATATATATATATATATATATATATATACATATATATATATATATAAATATATATATATATATATGCATATATATATATATATATATATATATATATATATATATATATATATATATATATATACAGAACAATATTGGAGTTTACACTCTAAAACGCTCGAGATTTATTTTGACACACCACAAACCGGACGTTGTCATTAACCCCACGTTATCTCTCCCTGTATTTCAGATATAGGCATCATTAGTAAAAAATAATCTACGTAGAATATTGTAAGTGATTTAATCTAACGTATCTCATAATCTACGGTCTTCATCAGAGGATATTTATAACAATAACAGTAAGTTTATAATGTTTGACATTGACTAATACTACCCATCTATTATTGTTGTATTACATGTTCACCCCAAACAAGGCTCATTGCAACTTTGGTGGGGGGGATACAATCAGGGACAAAAACTTACGGGGTACTGTGTAGGTAGTTGGGCAGCAGCAAGATGTCGGTTCACGTTACACTTGGACTTCTGCATGTCAGTACAGTTGGGGAAGCAGGGGCCCGGAAAGGAATTCCCAAGTCTAGCTGAAACTAATGGAGTAGAAGGGTATATTACATCTAGGGATCTCTACCGGGAAAGGATGGGATTTAGCTGCTTGTCGGGTTTGTCGGGTCGTATTCACGTAGAGGGGGCACAAGTGCTTGCAGTTCTTCAAAACATTCACCGTTAAAGTACTTGTAGATCAGGCGGAAGGATGCAACATTTCGTCGATGGGCCATAGGCTGAAGTTTAGATGACAGTTCAAGACCTACCAGATTGGCGATCTCTTTTGAACCTTGTCTAGGAGCGAGAGACAAGTAGCAGATGCACCAATCCAAATATGACAATACTCCATACATGGGCGAATGGTGGCCTTAGAGGAATATAGGATAATTTCGGGTGTTAATAGTTTTCTAGTACAGTAGAGAAACCTACATTCTTCACAGCGGTCCTGGCAATACTCTCAATATAATCGTTCCAACTCATGTCCTGAGAACGTAGGGCCGAAGAGTGTAAAAGATGTACTTTCAGATAACGAGTCATTAGTCATTGATATTGGTAGTAGGAAATGTTTCTTTTAATTATTGAAGGAAACAAGTTTAGTCTTTGCAGCTTTGAATGTGTCCATCCATTTTAGTCACCATTCCACTGCACATTAGAGATAATCCTGTTGTGTTTCCGCCATTTCTTTAGATATATGTTAATTTGTTTTCCTGTCCTCTCTGTTATAGAGTGTGGTGTCGTCAGCAGATATACCCATCTCACAGACAATTTTGTCAGGGAGATCATTTATGAATATTAGGAATGAAAGAGGTCCAAGGATAGACCCTTGAGGTACTCCCGCATTTATATAATATTGTTTCGACCGTCAAGGACAACTTGGAATATCTCTTATCTAAGAAGGATTTAATGCTTGTTGTGTATTCTTCCAGTGATACCGTATGATCAGATTTTCTTGAGAAGACAATCATGACATACCCTGTCATAAACCTTAGCTATATCTAGAGCTACTGCTCTACGTTCCCCCGCTTTGTCCAGTGAATTGTATACCGTTCTGAGATTACAGTTAGGATGTCTGCTGTGGAAGGGACCTGCTAAAGTCCATATTTTTGGTCGGTCAGAAGTTTAGCATCTGTAAGGTGATGGACTAGAGCTTAGTTAATTATGGTCTCAAATATTTTTGCCAAAAGTGAGAGGAGGCTAATTGGGCCCTAATTTAGTGGGTAAGTTTTTTTGCCAGAATTCTTGAAAACTGGTATTACAGAAGCAGTTTCCAGAAGGCAGGGAAGCAATATTCATCAAAGCGTTTGTTGTAAAGTTTGAGGAAAACTGGAGCTACTTCGGCGGCACATTTTTTTAATAGCACAGCCTCGACGAGATCAGGCCCACATGCTTTTGCTATGTCAAGATTTGTTATGATAGCATGCACCTGAGATGTGATTTTCAAATTATCTAGTGTGGCGCCTGTCCTCAAAGGACAGTCAGGGAGGGAGGGGTTTGCAGGGTTTAGTGTGGAGTTGAAGCAAACCGCCTGGCAAGCATGTTAGCCCTCTCAGTTGTAGAGCAAACGATCTCATGATTGTTTGATAGTGGGAGTATTATTGATTGTCCAGTATTTACTAAACTGTTGTAGATTTTCCAGAAGCCACGGGTTCCTCATTTCTGTGCTTCGATGCGTTTTTGTGTGGTTTCAGTAAATTCACTCTTACCTGTCGCTATTTCTTTCTTACATTTATTCCTGGCTTCTATAAACTTCTGTCTGTGTGATCTGAACTTATAAAATTTGCGGTACGCATGCTGCCTTTGCTCTATGGCAGCTGCAGAAGTAGAAGTAAACCGTTGAGGAGAGTGGGGCTTGCTATAATTTGTTTGGTAAATTGTTAGATATGACATTAAAATTTGCTATATCTTAAATTAACATTACAAAAATTGAAATTGGCATAGTTAAATTAGCCAGAAGTGCTTTAATTAAATAAACATTCGATAGAGGTTATGGATTTTCACGAGGTGGAAATAGTTTTGGAGCTCGCCTCTTCCGACGACAAATATCGAAAGATTGGCTAAAAACCATGAATTCCTTCACGTTCAACTTTTATAGATAGAGGGGTCGATTTTTTCGCTGATATTTTCAAAAGTCATACCCTCTTTGTCTACCCTTAATGTAAACCTACGTCACTTTCGGCTTTGCGATGAGCCCAACAGCGTATACGTCACGTTGTTTTTTTTTCTCATTTTTCCCGTCACGATACGGTTTCGAGCTTGCCTGCGGACCACCACTTTTTTTTTTTTTTTTTTTTTTTTTTTTGCTCAACACACACCTCCAAATTCCCGGGCCACGCTGGGAATCCAGGTGTGTATATTAGTAAATACCACAAACACGCTATAATACTAAAAAAATAGTAATCATTAAATTTAATCATAGAAAAACAAAACATATGCTTTATCCATCCGCATGATATGCATTATACGGAGATTATTGTAAAATATTATTTCAACAGATCGATAGTAAACTTCAAAGGATTATCTTATTGGAGAAACTCTTGAATACAATAATAGTATCTTACAAATTTATGATATACTTTTAAACACTTTAATTTTACCAGGGAGTTATTATCTAAGATGGTGAAATCGAGAAAGTGGCTTGTTAATTTTTTAAACCTATAAACCAAACCTTTCCCTTAATAAAATAATGTTCCGAATAATTTAGTTTGACATTATTAAAATATATCTCTTTGAAGCATTCTCATGTTTTGGTAACATTATAACGAAACACTTTCTGGCATGACTGAAATTGAATATACAGATTCTAGCTAAATGCGCTGTTGCATAATTCTAATTCTCTATGAGTTATATGATTCAAATACGTTTAAATATATTATACTGACACCCCCATTGATTAAATCAGAAATGAGCGAAAAGAAATTCAAATGCAAGGTGAAACATTGCATTGTGTTTACTTATTGAGCAATCATTCCAGTCAATTTTTTACTAGTCTCGAGTGCCTATTAGCCTTTATATGTAATGGTTCTATTAGTAACATTAAATTATGCGATAGTATCATTGTTTTGAAGTAGATATTACCACAATGAATTATGCTCTTTCATTTTACAGATATTTTCGACTGTGTATCTATCAAAGATAAACCCCCTACTCTAAATAGTTGCCCGTTTACTAAACGCAATAAAAGAGTTACTCCAATGCCAGTTTTTACTTTACCGGATTCTATACTCGGCAAACCCGGACCACTACTTCTTAGCATTACCATCCTTACAGAAATAACATCCTTATGGAAATAACCTCCTTACGGAAATAACATCCTTATGGAAATGGCATCCTTATGGAAATGTCCTCCTTACGGAAATGAATTTTAAGAGGTATCAGTTGTTTAATTCTATTTTATTTTACTGCTCATAAAAGTGTTCACCCGTCATCTTTTCCCCTGTATCATTAGAAATATCTACAGCGGTAACCCGTGTTCCTGGAACAAACATATTTTTAAATTTTTTCTCTCGGTCTGTTTGACATCAACACTAATTTTCGATGCGGAAAACATATTTTCAAATGTTCTTACATGTGTCCTAATTGGCGTATGTCAAAGTCAATTTCAAGTGCTGATTCGCGGTATACAAACGCATCTAAAATATTGACGAAAACACATACGATTGCAGGTTTAAACATTGCATATTTTGTAATAATCCGGCTATTATTCTAGTACAATTAATAGTAGTCTCGAATGCTTATTAGCCTTATATGTAATGATTCTAACAGTAAAATTAAAATAAACAATAGTATAATCATTGTGCAGTAGATGTTGACGCAATGCATTATGATCTATCATTGGATATTTAAATTGTTACACTGTTAGATATGGGCTATATTCTAAATGATTGTATGTTTACTCTACACAAAGATAAATAGTTCATTCACTGCTACTAACTACTTTACCAGATTCTATACTCGGAGAATCCTGTATTAACAATTTAATAACGCGGTATGCCATCTTAAAACTATCAAAAACCAAACACATTCCTAATCTTGGCGAAAAAGCAATCATCAATATAAACAACACATCCATTAGAGCTTCTTCTTTTATTCTGAATTAATGAGTAATTATTTATTCATTTATTATTATTATTACTACTACTACTATTATTATTATTATTATTATTATTATTATTATTTTGTTCATCGTTTCTCTATAATCACGTTTATTGCTTCGGTCTAAGAACTATTTTTTGCGTAATGTTCGTTTGCACTGAATCAACTTTCCTTTTATATTTATTTGTTTGCATTATTTATCCCACTATATCTCCCGTAATGCCGCTATTCACCGATTAATCTCTCCTTAAGTCTCTCTCTCTTTCTCTCTCTCCCTCTCTATATCTCTCTTTATATATATATATATATATATATATATATATATATATATATATATATATATATATTAGAGGGAGAGAGTGATATTAGTAATGGTGTCTTGTTTAATGAACTCTCAACACAAAACACGCCACCTACATATTCTTTGAAGTCATTCTTGCATTGAGCGGTATTCATCAACCCCGCCCCGACCAAATCGACACTCCTACCAAAGCCGTTATCCTCCTACTTCCCTATCGCGTCTTCGACATTACCGACGATGTTGTTGCAAAACGCAAAGAGCAAACGCGTAAACGCTTCAGCCTTGCTTTGTATATTTGATTCACTTACAAACGACGTATTTTTTTTTTATTAATTGTACAAATGTACGCGTAAGGCGTGAAAAATATAGATAACAAAGTATACTTATTAAAATATTAATATTAGACAAGGGTTACAATTTAATCAGAAAATTTAAAATATACGTTAAATGTAAATGTCAGGCATTGCTTTTCAGTTAAATCACAAACATTAATGGTTGAACCAATTTCTTTGTTTGGGCGTTTTTGTTTATTTTAGTAAAAATGTTCGATTACGGTTTCTACTTTGATCCATTGTATTTTTCGGAATTATTTTCCTACTCAAGGCGCAAACAGGGTGATTTTCTGAACATATGTATGGTAGTAACAATTACATAAAATTCATCTACATTAATAATCAGGCACAATAAACCTAGCCGGTACTACATAATTTATAGAATTAGATTAAAACGAAAAATGCGCTTGAAAGAAAGTATGCTGCCAAAAAGTACACACACGCACACACACACACACACACATATATATATATATATATATATATATATATATATATATATATATATATATATATATATTTAAATAAGGGAGTAGTCACCAACAATGTGTGTTTTTAACATTATTTTATTATTCCGTGTATTGGTTTTTCATTGAGAATTATGTTTAGATCATTGTAATAATGTTTTTAAGTCATTGAACTCGTTTACGCGCGTTCCAGACGGTCTGTGATGCGTCCTCGTCAGAAATTATTTTCAAATATGTAAAAATGGTGGTTTTCGTTGTTAGTTTGAAGTTTTTCCAAGGGGTGGAGGCTTGTAAGTGTTTATTATACATTGGTATGCTGAATTTTTTATTGGTTTTGTATTTGGGTTGTCCAGGGAGATTTTGACCTCGCTGTAGTCAGTCGCTATCTCTTTCTGCTAATGCCACAGCCGCCTTCCTAAGGAAGCAAATAACCCCCGAATACTATAAAACAATATACACATTCCCAAACCAATAAAAGCAACCACATACACGCACACACACACATACACCCACCCTACCCCACCCTAAAGAAAAGAAAAACAATGACACGGAATAATAAAATAATGTTAAAAAACACACATTGTTGGTGACTACTCCCTTATTTAAATATACATCTTTCTTTCGTTGGAATTTATTAACCCATTTTATATATATATATATATATATACATACATATATATATATATATATATATATATATATATATATATATATATATATATATATATATATATATATATATATATATATACCTTGGCACACCATTTCTCGCCAGATTACCGACGTTATTGGAACAATTACATTGAAGGAATTGCCAGGGCCGCTGTAAGAAAGTTGGGCTCTCCCTACCGTGCTAGACAACTACTAACACCCTAAAGTAATCTGTACCTCTATAAGGCCACCATTCGCCCCTGTATGGAGCATTGCTGTCACATCTGGGCTGGTGCATCTGCTACTAGTCTCTCGCTCCTTGACAAGGTTCAAAAGAGAGTCGCAAACCTGATAGGCCCTGAACTGGCTTGTAAGCTTCAGCCTCTGTCCCATCGACGAAATGTTGCTTCCCTCTGACTTTTCTACAAGTATTTTAGTGGTGAATGCTCTGACGAACTGCAATCACTTGTGCCCCCACGACGTGAGCACCATCGAAAAACCCGTCAGGCTACTAAATCCCATCCCCACACTGTAGAGATCCCTAGATGGAAAAGATATTTTTACTTCAATATTTTCTTCCCCAGAACTGCTAGACTCTGGAATTCCATTTCAGGTCCCTGCTTCTCCAACACTACTGACGTGCAGAAGTTCAAGTGTAACGTGAACCGACATCTGTCTGCCTAATCCCTATATAGTACCCCAGTAGTTGTTGTCCGCGATAGTAGCCCCCTACACCGAAGTGGCAATTTGCCTTGTTTGGGGTGCAAATATAATAATAAAAAAAAATAAATAAGAAAGTTATACAACGTTGAGCCTGTCCAGTACTGGTGGGTGGCCATATTGGAAGGCGAACCGCTATATGTACCGCGAGGTAAAATAATAGCGCGGTCTATCCTTCTCCTGGGCGTAGATGGGACTTTATAAATAAATACGCTTAATAGCTCTGGCGAAGCATCATGTAATCAGCCACTGAAAATACTGGTAATTACACTGAAAAATCGTGTAGTGAGGTCAATCGCGGCTACGGCCGCGCTGCTTGGATATATATATATATATATATATATATATATATATATATATATATATATATATATATAGAGAGAGAGAGAGAGAGAGAGAGAGAGAGAGAAAGAGAGAGAGAGACACACACACACACAGAGAGACAGAGAGAGCGAGAGAGTGATTATGTTTTAAATTAGCAATTTAACCGATTTCGACGACAATCTAGAAATATCTAAGGCTTTTGACAGGGTATGACATGAGGATCTCCTCAGGAAAAATCAGATCATACTGTATCACTGGAAGAACACTTAACATAATTAAAGCCTTCTTAGATTAGAGAAAAATTTAGGTATCCCCGACGGTCGTACATCTAAACAATATGATATAAAAGCGGGTGTGCCTCAAGTGTCTATTGTTTGACCTCTGTTATTCCTAATATTCATAAATGACCTCCCCGACCAAATTGCCTCTGAGATGGGTATATATGCTGATGACACAACACTCTATAACATGCACGAAGGGAAAACAAATGAACACATATCTAAAGACATGTCGGAAACACTAATCTGTAGTGGAATGGGGACAAAAGTGGATGGTCACATTCAATGCGTTCAAGACTTGTTTCCTTCAATAATTACAAGAAACCTTCTCTACCACCAATAGCAATGACCTATGATTTTTTTTATCTGAAAGTACATTTTTAAATCATTGGCCTTATTTTCACAGGAAACATGAGTTGGAGCAATATCATTGAAAGCATTTCCAAGGCCCCTGGAAAAAAGGTAGGTTTCTCTACCGTGGTAGCAAACTACTAACACGGGAAAGTATCCTATACCGGTATAAGGCCACCATTAGCACATATATGGAACATTTTTGCCACACTTGGGCTGGTGCATCTGCTAGTAGTCTCTCGCTCCTAGACAAGGTTCAAAAGAGAGTCGCCAATCTGATAGGTCCTGAACTGTCATCTAAGCTTCAGTCTATGTCCCATCAACGAAATGTCGCCTCCCTCTGCTTGTTCTACAAGTATTTTAATGGCGAATGTGCTGACGAAGTGCAGGCACTTGTGCCCCTACGACGTAAACGCCCTAAACAAACCCGACAGGCAGCTACATCCCCCCACACACAGTAGAGATCCCTAGATGTAGAATAGATTTCTACTCCAGTAGTTTCTTCCCCAGAACCGCTAGACTATAAACTTCCATTCCAGGTCCCTGCTTCCACAGCTGTACCGACTTGCAGAAATTCAAGTGTAACGTGAACCGATATCTTGCTGCCCAACTCCATACATTAGCTGCTGACCCTGATAGTAGCCCCCTACACCAAAGTGGCAATTTGCGTTGGTTGGGGGTGAAAACATAAT
>NC_136486.1:53903746-53966246 GCF_053919585.1 Euprymna scolopes
ATATACAAATATATATATATATATATATACATGATTGATTGATAGTGTCTATTTTATCTGACGAAGTAAGGCAAAAATATATTAGTTGATTTATATAATAATGAAGTGATTGACTTTGTGCTTAAAAATAGATAGTGTTAACATATTTCAAAGTAAACTGAATTAAAGGAATGAATTTAAAGATATCTATTATCAGGAAATTTGGAATATAGAAGTTGGTATTTTATGCTTATATATATATATATATATATATATATATATATATATTTATATATATATAAGTACATTTACATTCATGCCTTATATATACAGAGATGTATATGAATATATTTACATAAATATATATATATATATATATATATATATATGTGTATATATATACAAATGTATATATTTATGTAAATATATTTACATTAATGCTTATATATATATATATATACACACAGATGCATATGAATATATTTATATAAATATGTATTTATACAAATGTATATGTATATAAATATATATATATATATATATATATATATATATATATATATATATATATAGTTGGTACTAGTCCACTTATTGATCCGTGCTGAAATAATATCATTAATATTTAAAAAGCCATTCTGTATATGGGTAGGGGGAGGTGTTTTGTGCCTATTCCATATTTTAACCTTACAATTGAATAAAAAAAAACTATCATAACACTTTAATAACACTTGGAAATACGATTTAAAAATAGCGCGGATCAGTACGTGCACTACAACAGTATATATATATATATATATATATATATATATATATATATATATATATATATATATATATATATATATATATATATGTATATATATATATGTATATATATATATGTATATATATATATATATATATATGTATATATATATTCTTCTATCTCTGCCTCTGTTTTCATATTTTAAAACGGTATATCTCCCGAAACTAAAGGTCGCAGAACAGCATTAGGTAGCTGAAATGATTTGATATTACTTTATAGGTCTTTAGACAGGTAAAACATTTTTAAGGGTCAAAAATTAGTCAAAATTGAAAAAATAAACCCTGATAAGTTTTGTACATTTATCTTTTAATTGCTAATTTTTTATCACTTAATAAGCGTGTCATGTTCATTCAGTGGTCACCCCACCAGCTTTGAATGCTACAATTTTACTTTCGGTTTCTAGTCTAGCTAATCGAACCCAAATATACTTGTGTAAATTTTGAAATCACGACCCTATAATCATATATACGGCAATTTGATGTTTTTGCCCAGTCTTATAGCGTTTTCACTATCACATTTCAATCTCGATTGCATAAACCAGAAAACTGGAGGTTAATAAGCTCCAGGCGAACACTATGAGAATCTTGTAGCATATAGCCTGAATGTTAGTTGTATAACCTGGAACCTCCGCTCAAACCTTCCAGACGTTGACACCCAATTACAGGAGACGAGACCTAAGTGAAACTGGCATTACGCCGACCGCTTTCCTTGACGAATACATAATTAAAGGATACTCAAAATTAACATCTAAATCTGTCCCCCAAGATCGCCATGGACATGGAATATGTGGTTACATTAAAGATGGCTTTCCCTGTGGTAGAGATGTCTAAAGTGAAGACCCTAATTTCCCTTATATGTGCTTCCGAGTTGCACTTGCTTACATCACTGCATTTATATTCGATTGCATATCGCCCCAACAACAGCGGAGGTGCTATCCTTAAGAGCATATCTGAAAAAGTTGACCTCATCCAATCTGCTCACCCTTCCGCTAACATCCACATTTGTGGTGACTTCAATGTTCACAATGCGGAATGAATGATCCATCTAACAAGACATATGATGGGAGGAGGTTCTGTCATGATTTTGCCATTGCCTGTGACCTCACCTAGATTGTCCACGAACCATCCCCAGAGGCCAATATTCCGGCCAGTATGCTAGCCTTCAATACCTTTCTCTCAGAACTTCCCCTGAGCTATGTTCAAGTTCCGTTCTGTCTCCTCTGGGATTTTCCGGCCACGCAATTGTATCAGTTAAGATAAAAACGAAATGCAATAAGACTGAGGAGGTACCTCTCCACCGTACTGTATATCGATAATCTACCGCTGACTGGGATAGCTTCCGTACACTTATATCCGATCCACCACTGCAGTCCTTGTTTAAAAAAAAGTGTCCTCTATAGTATCAGACATGACCGAATGGCTAATTGTAGGCATATACCGATTCATACCGTCCAAAAAATTCCAACAAAAACCTAACAGCCAGCCATCGTTCTCCCCTCAATGTGCTGCTGCTATCGCGCACAGAAATCACTTTTTCCATAGCTACCAACGTAATAGATGCACTGAGACAAAACCTGCCTTCAGGACTGCCAGCAACCAATGCAAAACAGTAATAAAAATAATGAAAGAGAGCTATATGCTCAGTCGGTTAAATCCAAAGCAGCTGAGCAGCGACTTGGTTCCCACCAGTTTTGGCAGATAGCAAACAGAATCCTGAACAAAAGCGTGCGTTCTATCCCAACTATCATCAATGGACCTGAGCTCATCTCGTCAGCATCATACAAGGCCAAACTATTTGTCAATAACTTTGCAGCTAATTCTACCCTATGCGACGAAGGCCAGCAACTCCCCGTATTTCCTCCTATAACAGACAACACATTCTGCAACATACAAATATATGTGCGTGATGTCGCCAAGCTAATCAAGAACCTTTATTCCAATAAAGCAACTGGTCATGACGGCATTCCAATCATTGTGCTGAAAAAGCTCCAACTTGCCCCCATACTTACAAAACTGTTTAAGCGTTGCCTTAATGAGAAGTGTTTCCCAAAACCCTGGAAACCCTCATCAGTATGCCCTGTATTTAAGATCTCAGGTGATAAGTCCTGTCCCTCTCAGTACAGACCAATAAGTGTCCTGTGTGTCATGAGTAATTCTCTGACATCCATATTAAATAGAAGAGTAGTCAACCAGCTCAGCAGAAATACCCTTCCTAGTGACGTGTAATATGATTTCAGTTCTGCCAGATCTACAGCATTTGTGCTGACGGTTATATCTCACAGGATTAGTGAATCTAACAAAGGCTTCCTTTCCAGGGCAATTGCTCTTGACATATCAAAGACCTTCGATAAGGTATGGCATAAGGGCCTACTTCACAAGATTTCCAGCTACAGTATAACTGGAAATGATTTCACGATCATAAAATCATTTCTCTCCGATAGGCTCATAAGAGTAGTAGTTGATGGGCAGAAATCAGAGGTCATCAATATTAATGCTGGCCTCCCTCAGGGGTCAATCCTGGGCCAAACTCTCTTCCTGATATACATCAATGATCTCCCAAAACACATCCTTAAATCATTCGTTGACATCTATGCTGATGACACGACCATCTATGGCAACATGTCAAAGGCCGTAAATAACAAAGTTTTCTCAGATTCTCTCTCCTCTGATCTTGAGCGCGTGGTACAGGGGGGAGGAGGTGGCTGGTTACTTTGAATGCATCTATGACCAATCTCTTATGTTTACATCATCAACGCTCTGATCCCCATCTGGCATCAATTGATATGGGTGGCTCTCCTCTAGGGGAAGCTCCATATCTGGATAAGCTTCTGGGCTTGACCTTTACTCTTGACCTGAAATGGAATACGCACATCAAGTCAGTTGACAAGATCACTGGAAAAATGGTAGGATCCTTCTATCGCTCCAGAATTTATCTCACCCCAGATACAAAACTCTATCTGTATAAAAACCAAGTACGCCCAAGGATGGAATACTGCTGCCACATCTGGGTAGGAGCTGCTAAACACAGCCTATCCTGCCTTGACCCGGTACAAAATAGGCTTCGTGGCCTAGTGGGTGATGCCCTTTTCTCTTCCCTGCAACATCTCTCCCACAGGAGAGACGTTGCGAGCCTTTCTTTATCGTTACTACCATGGCAGGTTTCTTTATCGTTACTACCATGGCAGGTGCTCGTCTGAACTTCAATCTCTGGTCTCCCCTCACCAATCTTTCATGATAAACACCCGCCTAGCTGAAACCACTGTAAAAAATGTTCCTCACTCCTTATCTGTGCAAAAATCAAAACCTAGTTTCCATGTACAAATTTTCTTTCTTAGAAGTGCACAGTTGCCTGTTTCCCACCTGACTACACCTGGATATCTTCAAGTGCAATGTGATATATATATATATATATATATATATATATATATATATATATATATATATATATATATATATATATATATATATATATAACGGACGTGGTATACCCTAGTGTAATAAGGTAATGACACGGAATTATTGTACGAGATGGAATAGTGCTTCCAAGAAAAACATGTTTAATTGTTTGTTAGACGAGACTCAAAACAATCGGTTGTAAACTTGTAAGAACATTAAGGTAATAATATTTGTGTTTTAAATGTTATCAAGGGGTTCGGCTTATAATTAAGAAAAAAAATACTTTACATACATACGTACACCAACACACACTTACGCACACAAGAGACACATACCCATCTATCTATCAATCTATCTATCTATCTATCGATCTATATATATATATATATATATATATATATATCTACTCCCTCTGTCTTTCGCTCTTTGTCTCTCTCATTCTTTCTCTCTCTCTGTATATATATATATATATATATATATATATATATATATATATATATATATATATATATATATATATATATATATATATGTGTATATATGAATATATGTTTGTATGAGTGTGCGTGGGTGTGCATATTTTTTTTACTCATATTTACTCTGTATATGTCATATTGCAACTGATGGCATAACAGTCTAAATTGGAATGTTCAATGAAATAGCAGGATATCATTTTACATTATATTACATCTGATGAATATCATGAAGAGAATTTGCCAGCCTTATTATTCGTGCGATGAATACGATTTTCAAACACGTACGAAGCTCTAAACTAAATCGTTTTTTTCTTCAGTATACATGTCGAGTGCAAATACCAGAATATATATATATGTATATATATATATATATATATATATATATATATATATATATATATATATACACACATTATAAATATTATACAAAATATTATTAATTTACTTATTATTTTAAAAACAATAATTTACGCACATGCATCTTTCAGGGCTACTACCTCTCCTCAGAGTAATTCAACTGTTTATAAGAACAGAAAACAAACCATGTTTCAGGATAATTTCATAGTTTATTTTTATGGTTTATATATTTAGATTTCTTGTTGTTGTTTTCTTACGATAATTATGTAACAATAGCTGCTTTTACCTCTAAGATCATTATTATTTAATATATATATATGTATATATATATATATATATATATATATCTACATATATCTATTTTTTTCTCCATCTATATATATATATATATATATATATATGTATATATATATATATATATATATAGATGGAGAAAAGAAATAGATATATGTAGATATATATATATATATATATATATATATATATATATATATATATATATATATACATATATATATACATATATATACATATACTATATATATATATATACATGGGGAAAATAAATATATGTATATGGATATATATTATTATATATATGTAAATATATATATATATATATATATACATATATATATGCGTGTGTGAAAAGATGAAACAATATTAGTTTTCATATTTTATAATACTGTTATATTATATATAGTCCATATACATTTTAGCTTCATCATTTAAACGATGATTAACATATGTGAAATACATCAATGTAAGATATAGAGTAATAGTATAAACAAATTACGAAATTATTTCTTGAAAAACAGATTTTATAATCGACAATAAATACAACGATTTAAAATATTTTTTTTAACCCCATGTACTTTTAAGCGATGGTCCGTAGACCCAGAGGAAATATAGATATCAAAACTATATGCAAGGCATGAAGTGAAAACAAACTTGTATTAAAATGTAAATGTGGGGAAATTAAATGTGAATGTTAAATATAATTAGCCATGCATAGCCTCCCCGACTTTCTTGTTCTAGGTATATATATATATATATATATATATATATATATATATATTTATATATTTATTTATATATCTGAAATAATAATAATAAGGAGGATATATGTGTATGTATGTATGTATGTATGTGGGTATGTATATATATATATATATATATTTTAATAAATATTTATATATATAACATACGCATACACATCAATACAAACAGACACACATACATAAGTATATATATACGTAAATATATATATATATAGAGAGAGAGAGAGAAAGAGAGAAAGACAGAGAGAGAGAGGGAGAGAGGTAGAGAGAGAGAAAGAGGGCGAAATTTAGATAAAAATAAAACGAACATAGATAGATAACGATATCGAAGCTACTATGGGTAAATTCCAAATTAGACGTCTACTGAGCGTGGTTGAATTTTTTTTTTTTAAATCCGGTAATGTAATTGCTACTTCACCGAGGAAATAGATGTGAAATACTTAGTTGCATGCTAAATGAAGATTGCAACAAACCTATAACGGCTGAGGCATTAAGAGTGATTCCTCTGAATATGCCTCGATAACTGAAGAGTGTTGGAGAGGATGTTGCTTGTACGAGCAGTTGTACGATTACTAAGCCTTGAGATATCTGAACCGAAGAAAGTTGCTATAAAATCCAACCATAAAATGCTTATATATATATTTATAAATATATTTATAAATATATATATATATATATATTATATATATATATATACATATATATATATATATATATATACAAATATACAAATTATTATATATATATATATATATATATATATATATATATATACCGAGAAGGAGAGAGCTAGAGACAGAGGCGGGGAGAGAGAGATATATAGAGAAACTGAGAATTACAGAAAGAAATAATTTGTATATATGTATATATATATATATATATATATATATATATATATATATATATGTGTGTGTGTGTGTGTGTATGTCTGTCTTTATATATGTGTGGATATGTATATCTGTATAATATATATATATATATGTGTGTGTGTATAATAATACACCTATATATGCATGTATGATTGTGTGTGTGCGAGCATGTATATATATATATATATATATATATATATATATATATATATATATATATATATATATATATATATATATATATATATACAATAGATATGCCGTTGGATGTGAGTGTAATCCATGGCTACTGAGAGAATTTCACGTAACGTAATTTACATTTTCTAAATAAAGAAGAGTGTATTCGTATTCGTATCTGTATTTTCTATCTATTTATTGATCTTTGTATATCGGATTCGTCTTTATGTTTTTTTTTACTGAGCTATTTCACACTTTTATACTTCAATCAACCTCCATACATATCATTTTCTCTCTCTATCGCCCTATCTGTTTCTGCATATATATATACATATATATATATATATATATATATATATATATATATATATATATATATATATATATATAAATATACGTATATATATATGTATATACGTATATATATATATATATATATATATATATACACACACACATATATATATGTATACACACACACACACACACATATATATATATATATATATATATATATATATATATATGAATAACGGGGCTTCTTCTCACCTGGACTTGTCGCACTTGCGATTTCTTCCTGGAAATTAACCGATTAGCCCCATGCAAGAATTCCAATACGATAGAAAAAGCAAAAGAAAAAGGAAACTGTATCCAAGCCGTCCTTTAATCTTATCATAAATTTCGATTGAGGTTTTTTTTTGAAAATTTATATTTTTATATTATATTCATGTTATATTTCACTTCATTTATTTTTTGTATACCTTAATTTGTTTTACATAAATAGATATACAAGTTTACAAAACTGTATATTTCTATACATATACTGATTGCCTTTTTCCCGGAATTTTGTTAAAAATATTTTCATACACACTACCTAAATATTGACTTGGTCAATATTTCTGTCGGCGGAATCTACAACAAACTTAAGAAACATCTACCGCAACCCTTTGGACTACGTGCTTGGAGCATTCAATTTCGATTCCACACGAACCCACAGAATAATTTCCTTACAATACCACCAAAAAATCAGCTCGGACGGCGCACAAAAAACAGCGACTACTGCTAGAAATATCAGAACAAGTCTAGACCCCGATGAAGCAGAACTATTATTTTTTTGCGAAGCAGAGCGCATGTGTCAGACAAGATCTTCTGTAACCCTTACTCAACGGACTTACCGTAACTTTTATCCAGACACTCTGCAGCCATGATTTAACTAGAGATGTTGGTAACGATTCCTTGATGGTATTTTTTTCTCTCGAAAATCTCAGCTCGACTTGAATATTTTGGCGAGGGACTCGCTTATGTAGTGAGGTGACGGGGTGGGTCCTGGCCGCTACCTGGACCAATCACAACTAATTACGTCATCTCAGAAGAATCGTATATTGTCCTGTATGTACCTGCGATTCTTCAAACTTTCTCCGGCCTGTTTCTCACGATCGAAAGTTTAACCCCGTGACCTATCGGTCTGGTACTGCACTATGAGGCCAAACAACCCTGAGTCAGCACTCGGTTGCAAAGAAACGAAATAATGGTTCGTTATATTTCTCCAAGTGACATCAAGTATTCGTTTTCACCAAACAATAAAATTCATAAATCAAATCTTTTTTTGAGAAAGGTTTTGTTGTGCCGCCCGGACATACAACGATACTTAACAAATAAAGAAACATATCTGCCCTGAATTCTCCAGTGTTTCAAGAGTCTCAGCTTGTAATCCCAATCGCTTCTTTGGACGGTCACATCACACATACACTGTTTTTTTTTTGTTTTTTTGTTTTTTTTGCTTATTAATGTATCTCTATTCTCAGCAAGAATAAAATTATCAAAACTACTTATGTATTAAAAATTGACATATTTTTCTGATACATTATAAAATTATTTATGAGTTAGTGCTCAAATATATATGAGTTAGTGCTCAAATTATATAGTTATATTCCAGTGTCGATATGTTAAATGATGCTTTATGTTATCATCAAATAATGTAGAAAAGGCGCATCGAGACGTAGGAAAGGCTAATCGAAGCATAGGGCACGATGGAGACACCTATATACATGCGATTATGATGTTCAACTGCAGCAGCTTGAAGAGGCATTCGGTCTCGCCCGAGACAATTTTTAACTTACTATGTTTTGTTTAAAGCTGTTTCATTTTCTGGGCATATTGTATTGCACATACCTGGCGTTTCCAGGTTATAATAATTTTTCCGAGCGGTTGATTTAGTTATATACTATTTAAGATACACCAAATATCATATTTTCTGTTGAGCTTCCCGATAATTGAAATTATTTTCGATTTTTGGAAGCATGAAACTTAGTAATTTTCTATCATTAAATTTTAAACGCGAAAATAAATTCTCATCGCTTAAAATTAAATACCTCATAGATTAAAATAAATCTTTCTCCAGTCTATAACCGTAGCTGATGTTTTATACTTGAAATTAAAACGGAAATAAATTAAATACACCTTAAATTAAAATAAAAAAAAAAAATCAATTATATATTTAATTATAAATTGTATATATAAAACAATTCAATTACTAATTTTCATTAAAAAATAAGATGTTATAATTCAGCCGCATCCTCTATAATGTAGTATACAAATGATATAACCTCATGCCTCTTAATTCATTTTGAATAAATTGGATTATAGGAGTTATACAAGATTGAAAATATATAAGAGGTCGCTTTCAGACTTACGATCTAATTATGAAACAGTGTACTTTAATACATATAAATGTATATATATATATATATATATATATATATATATATATATATAAATTACATATGAAAAATAGACAATAATATGTCTTCTTCATGCTCGTCTTAGTTAAATATGAAAAGGACGGAGTTGTGAAGAAATACTAATCAAACAAAAAATCAGTTACTCGCAAATAACTGTGTTTACCGTTCCAACACTGACATAACATTTTGCGATTATGGTTTTTCTAGATATATGAACTTCCTTCCCATCGAATTCTTTATTTGGCAAATCAACACTGCTGTTCTGATTTCCTTGCTTCACCCATATCTTTCATAATCCCTTACAGTGTTCTTGCCTTCCTTAAATATTATAACAGTTTCAAAATTATTCTCGGTCCATGGAGGATCGTTTAAAAACAGTTTGAACACCTCAAACGTTTGTGGAGCATTTTTCAAAATTCTCATGGGATATCGTTCTTCGAAATTATCCTCATCTCCAGTGAATTGTTGAAATTCATACGCTATGAGTGTCCGGCTTAAGTTGGGTGTATTTCAATTCTTGCTAGAGCTGCTAATTTGAATCTTAAATCATAAAAAAAAATTCGCCAGTAATATCATAATTTGTATGCTATAACGTACTTGAGTTTCAAGTGCCTATGATAATTTAAAAGTTTTGTACAAATTTCTGAATACTTATTGACTGCACCTCATATATGAGAAATAGTAAGTAGATTAGTACTAAAGCTACATAAAACATATAACATTTCAATGACAGTATAAAACAGCTGTTAAGTATAGAGAAAATGATAAACATTTTCTATGTATTACATTTCAAAACTAAATTCTACACATCAGTAGAGGTGCAAAATCGTCAGTATAAAAAAGTATGAGCGTAATGATAATATCGTTGACAACTTATTTTGTCAAATTAACATTCTCCCTCTTCGTCTCCCTCCCTATATATATATATATATATATATATATATATATATATATAAATATATATATGTATATATATATATATATATATTATAATATTGTGACTTGATTTAAGGATATATATATATAATATTAGGACTTGATTTAAGAACAATATACCTATGTAGTGACCTATATAGTATTATAATGATTTTACATTTTGCGTTAATATAATTGTAGTAATTATCCAATAGAAATTTGTATATACCACGCGCTAACTTAAAGAAATGTCATTGTTAATTCAAAAAAGTATTTAAGAATGTAACTATAAAAGTAATTATACATCTTATTCATATATTTTTGTATTTGTAAATGTGATAAAAATTGATTAATATTTTTCTCGTTTTTATCATATGATATATTTTAACCTTCACTGTTCTATCTAAATATATATATATATATATATATATATATATACCTATATATATACCTATATATATATATATATATATATATATATATATATATATATATATATATATATATATATATGGGGGCGTGTGGGGGTGGGGGTTGTATGTATGTATTAATATATGCATGTGTATATGTATGTTTGTATGTATGTATGCATGAAATTACATGCACATATATATGTATACATATATATATACTTACTTACTTACTTACTTACTTACTTAGATATAGGTAGTTTTTTGTTTATATCCGTTAGAAGCACTGCGTGACATTTGAAGAATGAACATGTATAAATACATTTGTAGTCAAAACTGCAACGCAAATTTAACAGTTAACAACACCCCGTGGACTCTTCATCGAACTACCTTCCACTACATTATGTCAAAGAAGAAGAGAACAAAAGATTGACAAAGGAGTCTCACTGCGAAATATATTTCTTTAATAATAAACACCCGTTTATTTATTAAAAAAACATTCGCATTGCAGTGCTGGCTTCAAATGTATTTATACATGTTGTATTCTCTTTATATATATATATATATATATATATATATATATATATATATATATATATATATATATATATATATATATATATATATCTTCTAGCAGAAATACATTTGATTGATTTGGTTTAAAATTTGGAAATTTGGTAAAGACATATACTTAATCATTTGGGGTATCAAAAACAAAACTACTCCTTCAAACAACTATACGGAGACACAGACGTATAATTATTAATTAGGGTTTCCCAGAATAAGTCAAACACAAGTGGTCCCACCTCCGTTGTTGTTGTAACCCGTAAAACCTTCCCTGTTTCATGTCTGGTTTATCATGCCAAGTTTGGTAGCTCTACATAAAACTGTGTTACAATGCATAATGTTCCCATTTATGAGCGGCTTTCTTTGGTCTTCGCACCGTTGGTGAGTAAGAACTGTGTTACCTCGCAAAACCCCTCCTCATTGTGATGTTTCCTACTTAGCCTTTGTGAGCGTTCAACGCATATTTCCTGCTGGAGACCAGCTATCGTTGGTTGGTTGGTTAATTATCATATATTTTTTGCCTTTTTTTATTCATCTTCTATCATTTTATGTGGTCAGTAAGTATGATATTAAAAAATATATATAGGAGCTAATTTCTGTACAGACACACGGACGTTGAGCTTATGATGTAGATATATAAACTTAGTCTGTTTATTATGCAGACGGTAGTGATTGCATATGTTCATACAGACTATATATCAGTTCTGACCTACATCGAGCACTCGTTAATAATAACTTGAGTTTCATTAGAGTTACATCAAGTAAACCAATCCATACAGCCATTGTATACCCCCACACACGCACACACTTACAAACACATACAACATGCATATATATATATATATATATATATATATATATATATATATATATATATATATATATATATATGAGTGTGTGTGTTGGGTATAGACATGGATATTTGTGCGTCTAATTTTTTCAATGTATTATATTTGGTAGCTGCAGAAATTATATCGTTTTATGACGTGCATATATATATATATATATATGTATATATATATATATATATATATATATATATATATATATATATATATATATATATATATATATATATATATAAGATAAAAATACAAGCGATGGTTGCTGTTATTATTATTTGAAAAGGAAAACCGACTATTTATAAAATAATGTTAATCAACGGTTCATCCCTATTTCAGGGGACATCATCAGGATTTTCGAGGTAAAAATGTAGAAAATGATCATAAAACACACGCGAGTGAACATGATCAAAGTCCTAAAATACTTCCCGTTTTGGCCAGACATGTAGATTTTGTTCAGAATGGCGCGCATTTTAGGACTTTTTTTCATGTTCACTCGCATGTTATTTATGATCATTTTCTTCATTTTTTACCTCGAAAATCCTGATGATATCCTCTGAAATAGGGACGAAACGTTGATCAACATTATTTTATAAATACTCGGTTTTCCTTTTCAAATAATCATATATATATATGTATATATATATATATATATAGTTATATATATATATATATACACACATACATACATACATACATACATATATGTTTGTGTGTGTGTGTGTGTGTGTGTGATAAAAACGACATTAGTTTTCCAGCAACATAATAGAATATTAGGAACCAAGTTTTTAATGTTGATGAATGATTCATATCTTGATTCCTTAATTTTTTGTCTCTGAATTCAAGAATAATGCAGCTGATGATTTAGCAACCCCTGCACTTGTACCCGCCTCATCGCATTACTTTCAAGTGTATCAATTTTAAGTACAGGGGGGATAAGTCAACACAACTTCATTAGGTTCCTTTCTAACTACTTCAGTTTCCACTCGTTTGCGTCATGATTGGAATCTAATTACGATCTAATTCAATGGAAGCAACTAAAAAAAAAAACGTTAACTGTCTAATATCGAAAACGGTTAAGCGTAAGATGCGGCCATCCAACTTCATGTTTTGCTTTAGAAATCTTTTTTAAACATTATGCTTGGCTGATCGATGTAAATTACATCTTTTAAATAACGTCAGAACTCATGAGTCAATGTTAGTGAAACGTTAGTCTAGGTCCATAACTACTGTCGATAGTCTGATTCTATTAAGTCTGGCTATTGGATATTTAAAATAGTAACGTCAGGCCACGGGGTCTACATAAACGAGCTCTCTTTCTTAGACTCTACTTTTCTTACTCTCTTTCTGTCTATATCTGACTGATTTAATTAATGAGGTAATCGCTTTGTGTTCTCATTCATTGTATATGATTGTCAGTCGAAAAGATAACTTTATTATACAATGACGCCACGCACTGTGTTCGATTCTCTGATCACTGCTTTCAATGGAATAGATTTTTATTTATCTTTTTTTGCGACCTCGTTGTTTTAGTTACGTATTCTACTAAGCACGTGGGCAAAAAGCAAAGATACGAGAATCTACGGTATTTTATTACGACTGTTGAAATATATTTAACTTTACGGACCCAGCAACATTCTGGTAAAAATAATTGATGTATATTATCAGAAAATTCTGTCTCCGTAGAAAACTAAACACATTAAAACCTAATAATTATAAAATTCTATAAACAAAATAAACAACAAATAATCATAGAGTAACAGACTGGCAACAGTAGAATTACTTACAGAATTAAAAGGGATAATTCGAGATAGAAACACATGTTATATATTGAGTAAAAACAAAGGAATCGGACGATGCCCGAATTTTTTTGTTCAAAGGTTTTCTCATCGGAATCGTTAAAATCACCTATTCTCCAATCAAATCGATGGGTTACTTGATCGAGTTGGGAACCTATATCAGTACACAATAAGGAAAACTTCACATACCTCCCAAAGAGATATGCCCACAATACATTGCAATCTACATTGAACTATAGAGAACCTACTGTTTATTTTACAAAATTATTTTTTATATATACTGGCTTAAATAAAAGAGTAAAATGCAAAGTCATTCGTCATGGTTACATTGTACTCTTAACAGAAAACTTCATTTTAAACGTGCGATTCTGTCATTTTAAAGTTACTACTGTTGTATTTATATTCCTGGGCTTTCCGCTTGTGCGGAGACAATGATTTCAATTTAAGTTCAAAAAAGAAGCAAAAAGTCAGGTATCATAGTTTCGTTTTACCTTAAACAAAAAAAAATCATCCCAAAAGCAGACGTGTTTATATAAAAAAAACACTATCGATTTTTATGCCGGCATTTTCTGCTTGAGTTGTTATAAAACTTTCCCAATGCCTTTTTAAGATAAGATTATATGGAGTGTTATTTTTTGTCCAAATCCTGTGTTCCTTTGTTCATCCGATTTTTCGATCGTCTGTTATCGATACTTACCCAAGGCATTTCCATAGAAATCTATTTAAGAACATTACCAAACATATAAAGTACAAGTTTGTGAAATTTCATAAACATCCGGAAAGTTTTTGCGAAGTTGGAAATGAACTCTCACACACAAAGTCCCTTGCCTTATAATACGCAAACAACCTAATATTATAAATAATCTACACGTCTTATAAAATATACATTGAATGATTTCTCTTTTCATTTAAAGAAAAGAAATGTTTGGCAACTACAAAACAGTGTAACATTCTTCCGGGTAACATTGCCTATATTTACTAAAAAAATACCAAATGCTGGAAACTAGTTCGCTCTTGGTAGATTATTTAATTGTTCCGATTGTCTTTCTTTTTTCTTAAACATTTGGGAAAAATCATACATCGTATCGTGTGTGGCGTAATTGATCCTATTTACAATATATATATATATATATATATATATATATATATATATATATATATATATATATATATATATATATATATATATATATATATATATTGCTCATTTTTATCTTCGTTGGTTTCCCTTTCCTATTCGTGTCAGTCTTACGTTTTCCGAACTTTTAGCACCATTTGATCCACACAAGTCACCGTCGCGTCCCCGCCCCCCCCCCACCTTCTCGGTCTGCCCCACCCAAGCGTAAGTTTTGTTCAAGGTCGGTCGGCTCCCTACAACCTCTTCCGTTATTGGCGCTCTCGTCGTCTCGCACACCAGCTGCTGTTTTTCCTTAGTTCGTTTTTTTTTTTTCCTCTGCCACCTTACTTCCCCTGTCTGCAAAGTCTGGCAATCGACTGCTGCTGATAACACCGATACTGCTCCTGCTGATTTCACTTCTTCTTTCATAATTCCTGCTGCTGATGTGGCGCCTAGTTCCGCTCTCAACTTTTTGGATATTCGATTTTACCAGTTTCAATTCTGATTCCATTTCACGTCTATCGCTCCTGCTTTTTTTTCTTTTTTTATTGTTCATATTAGTACTACCGTCATTATCACTCCCAATCCTTCTCACTCTTTAACTATTTACATGCGCGAACACACACACACACACGCGCGCAAACACACACACACATACACACACACACACACACATATATATATATATATATATAGAGAGAGAGAGAGAGAGAGAGGGGAGAGAGAGAGCAACATGTTCTATTAGACTAGTAGCACAGTTGAATATCTCTTATGCCACTAAAATCAGTATTTTTATAATCACTTAATTAATGAGGATTCAGTCTATCTATAGGCAAATTAAAACTGCCGTGTTTTAGAAGCTGAATTCTCTCTACACTAAACATTTTCTCTTTATCTAACCTTATTATATCAAGAAATCATTTATAAATCTTGAGTGTATCTCTTCAGTATATTTCTATTTCACGTGATCGTTTTTTGTGGGGGGGTTTCTGCATTATATCTATATCTTCTGCTAGGTATTGAATTTATTAATGTTCTAGTTCCAATTTAAGTTGTCTGTGATTATTTCGCATTCCTATATTGCTTTTCGGATTTAAAGTGGGATAAAACTGTTTCCGTTTTCTTCGTTGTTTTTTTGTGTGCATCTTCTACATTTTTCGTTTGATTTTTATTTTATTTGTTTCTATTTCAGGTTTCGTCAAGACGGTTTTGAGTGCGTTGACTGTTATCGCCCATGCACTTTTATGCTTTACGTTCGAAATTCCAAAGGATCTATTATTAAATCATTATTACTTATAATATTATTATCGGTATATTTTCCTTTTGTTATTGTATGTATTATATTTTATATTTTATTATTTTTATGTATGTATTATCTATTTTATAAAAATCGCACAAGATAAAGATCGGATCCACTTAATTTAATGGCATAAAACTACTACTCATCTTATCTGAAGATAAAAGGCGAAATATCATAACCAAGAAATATGTTGGATTCGAATGTAGATAACACATTACTTTTTACGTTTTAGTGTAATGTTACTACTATTTATCGTATTATTATTATTATTATTATTATTATTATTATTATTATTATTATTAACTCACTATTATCGTATTATAATTAATTATTATTATTTATCGTATTATTTTACGTATTATTATTATTATTATTATTATTATTATTATTATTATTAGTGTAATGGTGTTACTATTTATCGTATTATTTTACGTATTATTATTATTAATATTGTTGTTTTTTTAATTTTTTTATACAAAGGCATCACCACATTATCAAGGCCCAGAGGCCACTCAAGGATAAGGGTTAAAGAGTGTACAGTAGAAATTGGTCAATATAGTAATCATTAGTAATGAAAATTTGGTAAATTTAATAACTTATATGGAACGGCTCATCAAGAACTTATTTACTTTAGACTTGAACACAACCATATTGTAGTCAGCCGGAAAGCAGGAAAACGGAAGACAATTCTAGAGGCGTGCAGTTCTAAGAAAGAAGCTTTGTTCATGAAATCTACGTTTAGGTTTAGGCACAGATAAAGAGTGGGGGAAATTATTGATAGTGTTTACAGCTAGACGAGTGTTTCTTGTGAAAGTTTGGCGAGGGGGACCATAGATTGAAGCTCAGTTGAACACTTTCCATGAAAATAACGATACATTAGAGACAAACTCGCAACATCTCTTCTGTGAGATAGAGGTTGCAAGGAGGAGAAAAGGACATCTCCTACGAGGCTACGAAGTCTATTTTGAACTCTATCAAGGCAGGACAAGTCCTTTCTAGCAGCTCCTGCCCAGATGTGGCAACGGTATTCCATCCTTGGACGTACCTGGCTCTTATATAGGTAGAGAATTGCATCAGCAGTGAGCTATCTACTGGATCGATAGAAAGATCCCACCATTTTTCCAGCGGCCTTGGCAACAGATTTGATATACGTGTTCCATTTAAGATCAGGAGTAATGGTCAAGCCCAGAAGCTTGTCAAAACTTGAGGCCTCCTGAAGACGAGAGCCATTCATTTCAATTGAAGACAAATGTGAATTAGAATGTTGATGATGTAAAGAAAGAAGCTTGGTTTTAGATGCATTAAAAGAAACCAGCCACTCCTTTCCCCATTGTACTACGTGATCAAGATCAGAGGAGAGAGAATTGGAGAGAACTTGGTCGTTTACTGTCTTAGATGTGGTACCATAAATGGTAGTATCGTCAGCATAAATGTCTACAAATGATGTAAGGATATGATTTGGAAGATCATTAATGTAGATCAGGAAAAGAGTTGGGCCCAGGATGGATCCCTGAGGGACACCGGCATTAATACAGTGAGCTTCTGATTTTTACCCCTCAACTACTACTCTTATGACCCTATCAGAAAGAAATGATTTAATAATTGAGAAGACTTTTCCAGCTATACCATAGCTAGCGATCTTATGAAGTAAACCTTTATGCCATACCCTATCAAAGGCTTTAGATATGTCAAGAGCAATTGCCCTAGAAAGATTGCCACCGTCGAGAGATTTGCTAATCCTATGCGATATAACTGTAAGGACATCTGCTGTAGATCTAGCAGAACGGAAACCATATTGAGTGTCACTAAGAAGGTTATTTTTGTTGAGATGTTTGATTACTTCAGTATTTAACACAGATTCTAGCAACTTACTCATGACGCACAGGAGACTTATTGGCCTGTACTGAGAGGGGGATGAGCGATCACCTGAATTCTTAAATACAGGGCATACTGATGAGATTTTCCAGGGAGATGGGAAACTATTCTCCTTAAGACAACGTTTAAACAGTTTTGTAAGTATGGGCGCTAATTCAGGTTGAAGTTTGTTGAGTACTATAATTGGAATACCATCAGGGGCAGTTGCTTTACTCGAATCAAGGTTTTTGATTAGCTTCGCAACATCACGTACAGATATACGTATATCACATAGCGTGTTTTCTGATACATGAGGAAATATAGGGGGTTGGCGGTCTTGGTCGCAAAGGGTAGAATTAGCTGCAAAGTTCTTGACAAACAGTTTGGCTTTGTCTGATGCTGACGAGATTACCTCAGGTCCATTGATAATAGTTGGGATGGAGCACACGCTTCTGTTCAGGATTCTGTTTGCTATTTGCCAAAACTGGTGGAAACCAAGCCGCTGCTCAGCTACTTTGGACTTAACAGATTGAGCATACAACCCTCTTGCGTTCCTTATTACTTTCTTACAATGGTTGCTTGCAGTCCTGAAAACGGCTTTAGTTTCCATACATCTATTACGTTTGAAGCAGTGGAAATAGTGATTTCTGTGCGCAATGGCAGCAGCACATTCTGGAGAGAACCATGGCTGGCTGTTAGGTTTTTGCTGAAACATTTTAGAGGGTATGAAATGGTCAATACCTACAATTAACCATTCAGTTAGGTCTAATACTATAGAGGACCCATCCTTTTTAAACATGGAATGCAGAGGTAGATCAGATATAAATGTACGGAAGCTATCCCAGTCAGCCTTAGTGTATCGATATACCGTACGATGAAGAGGTACGTCCGGGGACTAATTACATTTCATTTTTATCTTAATTGATACAACAGAGTGGTCGGAAGATCCAAGAGGCGACAGAACAGAAACTGAACATAGTTCAGGGCAAGTTGTGAGAAAAAGGTCTAGTAGGCTCGCATACTGACCGTCATTATCGGGCACCGGGTAGGTTCCTGAACAATCTGAGTGAAGTCATAGGCAATGGAGAAATCATGACAGAACCTCCCCTCATCATCGGTCTTGTTTGAGTGGGTCAACCATTCGACGTTGTGAACATTGAAGTCTCCACATACGTGAATGTTAGCTGAAGGATAAGTAGAAAGGACTTAGTCAATTTTCTCAGATATGCTTTGAAAGATAGTAACTCCGCTGTTGTGGGGGCGATAGAGAGTAAATATAAATGCAGTAGTGTGAGCTAAAGCAACCCGGAGGCACATATAGGGTACGTTAGGATCTTCCCTGGAGATGCCCCTCCCACATGGAAAGGTATCTTTAATATAGGCACATATTCCATGCCCATGGCGATCTTGGAGTCAGATTTAGAAGTTAAGTTAGAGTATCCTGAAATTGCAAACTCATCTAGGGAAATAGCCTGTCCAATGCCAGTTTCACTTAAAAATAAAAGGTCTGGTTTAGTCTCCTGTAATTGGGTTTCAACCTCTGGAAGGTTAGAACGAAACCCCTGATGTTGGAGAAGGAGACATGGTAGTAGGGGTCTACGTTGGAAGTTGGAGAACCGGGTTTAATCGTGTATTTTTTCTTGAAACTTGTCATGATGAAATTTTGGAGTTTGTGGACAAGGTCGACAGATTTACTTAGAGCAGGGCAGAGAGGGCAAATTAAGAGAGAAAAAGAAACGAAGATTTTTTTTTTATTTGTAGCTAATGATAAGGTAAAGCCGTGACAATTACCCACTAGTATGGCATCGAGAGGCCCCACCAGAAACTACTGCATGGTCCAGAATCCATTCACCAAATGGCAATACAGCAGCCCCAGTACTTTGCACCTGCTGATAGGACAGCCTCCTTAGTGGTTAATCCAAGGTTCGGGTCCCTGACTATCAGGCGGATAACGTCAGCCCAGACAAAACGTTTACCTCCAGCACCCTTACTAGTGACATAGCTACAAGGATAGACATAGAAACAGAAAATTTCCGCCATCTCAGCCAACTGTTCGCAAAAATACTGCCAACATTATTATTATTATTATTATTATTATTATTATTATTATTATTATTATTATTATTATCATTATTATTATTATTATTATTATTATTATTATTATTATTTGCTCACAGGGAGTTTGCATAGAGGTCATCAAAGATCTCATTCAATAGAGCCTGCGTGCTACCTGGAAGTTTAATGACAACTCGTCTCCCCAGATTTTCCGGTAGTCTCCACTTATTATCGCAACATCTTGTAATGGGGGGATAGGGTTGAGTTAGAGAACATATAGGTAGATTTTTCTTTCTTAGTAATTATTACGGCATCTGCTCTTCTGGCTTAGATGGGTTTCTCTGTTTGTATGTCCATATCCCATAGGATTCTGTGAGTTTCGTTTGCAAGTAATCTTCTCGGCTTATGTATTTACCCCTTGTATGTGCGTTTAAGATGCAATTGTTTGCATAATTACCAGTGTACTGGCCTTCCCACCTAGTCGTGTTGGCTCTTGTATTCCTTTTGTGCCAGTTTGCTGCAGTCATTAACTATAGATTTTATCGTTCCGTATTCTTGTCCACAGAGTCTGCATTTACTGTTTTCTTGTGCTTTATCGTCCTTTGCTTTGATGTGGTTGTCTTACCGAGAGAGAGACGCAAAACAGAACGGACCCTCTTTCTTCTCTCTCTCTCACTCTCTCTCACTCTTTCTGTCTCTCTCTCTCTTCACCTGTGTTATTTCATCCCGTATCGACGATTCAAATGAGAATATCTACCGCGATAGCACCAGGTAGCCAGAGTTCAGCTTTTGCCCAGGAATATATCATCCTGTGAACATTCGCCTTAATAAACCTTTTCTTTGTTACATTTAATGAAGTTGTTGCGTTCGTCATTTCAGAAGGTTGTGTTGAATTATTTATTTTCTTAGGTTGTACCCTAAAAAGCACAACACTCTAAAAGGGTATTCATTTTTTGATAAAGGACGACTGAATAATATCATATAGAAGACGGTGAATATTAGCCCAAATTGTTCAAATTGATATGGTCAGACAAATATAGGTTACCATTAACTCTTTTTAATAATGCGTCTAACAATCACGTATACATTATTGTGAAACGATTTCGAGAAAATAAAAACTATAGAGCAGTAACAACTTGTCTAAAACGTATTAGAGTGTGTACATGCACAATAACATTACTCGCATACACCTAAAAATCGTTCGAAATTTTACGACCGTTGATGCTGTCTATAATTTGCATTCGTCATTTCGGTTAGTCAATTAATTATACATCTAAAACAATTTACTGTAATTACCAGAAATAAACCTGATTATAAAATCAGCCGGACACGCATATTTATATCGATTACTACTCGGATCGATAAAACCTCATCATCCAAATACATGATCAGATTCAGAGTCCATTGATCTGATTAGATATTGAAGTGCATTTTATACTCTCCTGTTTCGCCTTAGGATTATCAATGCGTTATATCAGTCTGTGCATCGATCCATTGATTCTATTTGTTTTACTAATTCCTTTCAGTTCCAGTAAACAAAAAATATTCAACAAGATCGCATTAGGAAACTGTGGAATATATTAATCCATACAAATTAACTTAAATTCATGGTGCAGTAAATCTTCAAGCACTTGTGCCTGACATTAAAACAACGCTATTTTTCTATGCCAAACAATAATATTAGTATTTATTTGCTTTCCCACGAAAGCAAAATGTGTCACAGGGTCGTTTATAATGTGAAACTAAACCAGCCCCCCCCCCAAAGTGGCACTCTGGTTGACACAAAAAATAATTATTATCCCAGTATTGAGGGGTTTTCCTCCATTGACCGAGACAAATTACATTAGGTGGCGCATCCGAACAGATACTACACTTAGATCCCGGCCCGAAGGCCAAGAACAATAAGCATTATTATTTAATCTTATAGGAAATATCAGTTAATAAATTACTTCTGAATTACATCCTTATGTATAATTGATTAACATTAAATCCTGAGAAAATCACATTGTCTCTATAGTCGCTATGAATGTGAAAAAAAAGGTTTACTTCATATTAAGCTTTAATTAATTATTAACTGAAAACGTCACTCATTTTCATTAAATATTAATGTGTATCGAGAGTGTTCAGTCTAATATATTTCGACCACTCTGTAATGTTTTAGAATGTTATGAAAACATGTGATCTATGCCTTTCTAAATGAAGTGCATGCATATACCAAAAAGAGTAATGAATTACAATGACAGATAATACGTTGCTTTGCGTCTAAATAATAATAAAAACGATAAAAATGTCTATGTAATTATAATTATTATTGTAATTGAAAACATAATAAGAATAACAAATAATGAGAATTATAATACTGATAATCTTACTGAGAATTCCAACACAAATAATAATAATAACAATAATAATAATAATAATAATAATAATAATAATAATAATAATAATAATAATATCAATAATAATAATGAAAATAATGATAATAAAAATAGTAATTATTAATTTATTATTATTAATGCATCTATAAAATATTATTAATAGAGATAAAAAAAATAACAACACGCTAACAGCACTTGTAATCTATGAAAGTAATAAATATTACAACTTGTCAGTAAATCAATTTGCGGGGGAGTCATTTTTAAACAATAGCCTTCGACTTTCAAAAAACAGTTTTGGTAGTGTTTAGAATCAACTACTACTCCAAAATTATTTTTAGTCATGATAAATCTAGACATGAACATAACACGATCAGGTACTTCCTCACAGACAGATTTATAAAAGTGTATCTCGATGAGCACATGCGAAAAGCACATAATATCATTATGGGTGTGAACCTACGAATTAATTTATAGCTCAACAATCTTTTTGGAATCTCTCTCTCTCTCCCATGCTCTCTCTTTCTCTCTCTCTATATAACATTCAGAATATGAGAGAATATACAATTATTTCCACAGGTAGAAAAGCTCGTAGCTCATAACAGTTATTATAGCCAACAAACCGGAAGCCAAGCCTCGAGTTTCACCTTTACTTGTGCTCATCAGTTGAAACCCGGTCCTCTTGCATGTGAGCCGAGCTTTCTGCTTACTGAGAACACCGCAAAACACAAAAAGGACGACCATATAACACAAATCAAGCAAACCGCGGCGAATATCCGACAGTTAAATGAACCTATGACGACGAAACTCGAGTCTTGGACCACGGCTCTTGCCAGCTGTGACGGAGTCTGGCTGTATATATATATATATATATATATATATATATATATATATATATATATATATATATATATATATATCATATACCATCTTATGTGAATTTGTCGATTTGGATACAAATAACGAAACCATTAATGGCGAAACCATTAATGGCAACCCATGGTTCTTATTCTGTTTCCAGATATTGAACAAGTGGAACAAAAGAAAAAAAGGTGGTTGGCTACTATGGAAGGGTTCAGAACGTTAGCTACTCTCTTGTAAAACGAACATATTGCTTCTCAATATACCCTTTTTGAGACTAATTCCTGTCACATAAAGAAGTGTCAGTAATAAGCAAGTTAATATGACTGAAGTTCTCATAAGATAGAAAAGGTGTAATTAAATCCAATAATTTACCTAGTCGACTGCAAATCTTGCTAAATAATTTAAGCGTGTCCAGAGACATTTTACTTACAGGACAAATTTCACTAGAATAAAATCTAACTTGCTTAAATATTGAGTTCTATTATGAAAGTTGCCTGAAATACGATCATCTGCTCTCAAACGAATGAAACCTTTACCAAATTTGTAGGCGATGTGTTCCATCTACTATATGGCATACACTATTGTACAATTAATTTTATGATACCTGATTAAATCCCTCATATATAATACTATACATAAAAACTGTACTAATTATATTCCCATGAGTGTATGAAAAAACCCTTAAGTAAACATGTCAGCAAATCTCCTCACTAACGTAATGTACTTGCAATAACCCTTATCCCTGAGTTGCTTCCGGGCCTTGATAAGTGGTGATCACTGTGTAAAAAAAATATATATCCCTTGCTTTTTTCCTTTGTCAGGAAAACTTATCCCAAGTATAATGCCCAATGTTTTCTTATTGTCATTAAATCATGCTAAACAGATCAGTTTTCTGGGTACGTATTTCTAGGAATTTCTTAGTAAAATATAGGGTGTAATTAAATTTAAAATGGTTTTTTTAACATGTAAAGTAAACGATTGATGTTGCACTTGATATTGATTTTTTGACAGATTTTCAAGTTGAGCTATACACACTAGGGTGTAATGCGATCAAACTGTTCTGGTCATATTAATTGATATAACTGAGTAATAAGTTTTCTTGTATTTTTTAATATATGCATTTTCAGTCAAATTTTAAACTTTTTGGCGGCAAAGGAAAATGGCTCTAAACAATACTAACACCTTTTCTAAACTTACTTTTACATATAGGAGCAACTTTTTAGCACTCTGATAAAGCAAAGTGTATATCTCACTGGACCCTAATTTACACACTAACTAGTTTACCACTTAATAATAGTCATTCCCTAGCAAAATATTGCAACTGTATGCCAGGTGTCCCGCACAGTCTAATTTTGTGTGAAAGAAGTTACACTTGTTATTAATGAGACAGCTGACAATTATTAAAAGCATTAGTCATCAATACTTGATATCTGGTTGTCATTATAATTATCTCCTGATCATAGTCAGCCAATCATCTTTAAGCAAGTCTACATCACGTTCCTTCTCAATATATGACAGTGATAGTAATCATCAATGATATAATAAATAGCCTGTTTTTTTTGTCACGTTTGTGAAAGACTCTTGTCTAAATAGTTTGGACGATTTTGCTATGGAGGTAGTTCTAGTTGGTTTTCATAACTAGTGTTTATATACCACCATATGCTTTTGAAATATAAAAGTTCATTACATATTACCCGTGCTCAAAATTATGGCTCGCTGTTAATTTTTAATTGTGAGAAACACACAAAACGCGTTCAACTTAAAATATGCATCCTTGCTGAATACTAGTTTTTGTATATTACTGTGTTAAATGCCAGCGTTTTCTTGTTTCAGTTTACATGTTATTGCCCGTTTGTTCTCAGTAAATAATATTAATGCACTAAGTTGCTGCTAGCACATCATGCATGTTTAAGCGATTACTTTATTTTTTTATTTGTGTCCAGTGTCTTCCCAAGTTTTGTAATAGGGCGTATGTATTCGTGGTGTATTATTCCATCAATCTCACATAATTTAGTCGTTTTTTTCTCATGCCAATATACTGAGAGTGCACCTGTTTTGCTAGGTATTCGGGCGCAGTAGATCGCCAGGCTGTATGTTTCAGTTTAGACATTCTCACGAGCTCTGGGTTAGAACTTTATTTTCCAGACCAACTCCTATTTCAATATATTATCAGAAGTTACGTGAAGTCTGTAAGTGTCGATTCAAGTCATCCAGTAAGAGCAGCTAATTGAATTTTGGGGCTGCGCCTTGTTGGCGGGCCTTGTTCAGGTGGTATGGAATATTTTTATTAAATAGTTTATTAGGAGATCTTTCTCCAAGTAAAACAAAAGAGGCAGCCAACTTTGTACGTGGACAAAATTGCTCCGGATTTTCTCGTCAGAAATTGTTGACTTACATTAATCTGATTTTATATAATAAAATAATAGATGTCTGGCACACCAATAACCTGTACAGCTATACTTTTCTTGATCATAAGTTGGTTGTTATGTAAATCGAGGCATAACGATATGTATATGTGGGGTCCATTAACATTCGCATACGTAATCAATCCAATTCATGCTTTGCTCCTTGACTTTTTCTATATGCTAAAAGGGGCGTCCGCAATAAGGGTTGCCAATAGCTTCTAGGTTGTTCAAATATAAAACATGGTTCTGTACTTATTAAGGCGGTTTGTCTAATTCGATTTGTGCATGAGATTGGTATCACCTTTTATCTACTATATAAAAAATTGATTGCAGAAATTTTCCTCTGAACAAAACATCCTAATTTGGAAGCTACTAATCACACATACAAATGTATTATATGTAGACTATTAGACACAATCTTATGTAATTTAAAACTTCATTATAGACACATTTACTGGTAATATGAAGATCCTACATTTCATCCTAAGAGAAACATCATCACGATCATAACATCTACCGAAGGAGCAGTTTCGAGTTTCTCCTCTATTTCTAAAGTATTCCGATCGTAACCACTGCACTGTATCAGATCTAACGGAATAGTTATTTGTAAGTATAGTCTGCGTCATACGCTCCAGAAATTGTCAGCAAAAAAACCTAACTGCTAACCGTATTTTCTCCAGAATGTGATGCTGCAATAGCACATAAAATCACTATTTGGTTTGCTTCCAACGCAAATAGTTGTACTTAAAATAAACCCGGGCTTTTGGACTGTCAGCAACTACTGTAAACGAATAATATAGAACGAGAAATATGCTACGTCCCTCAAATCCAAAGCAGCAGCGGTTTGATTTTCACCAATTTTGGCAAACAACAACCAGGGCCCTGAATAGAAGTGTCTGTTCAATACTAACCCTCATCAATGGACCTGAGGTAAGCTCGTCGGCCTCGAACAAAGCCAAGTTGTTTGCAAAAGACTTTGGAGCTTGTTCTACCCTATGCGATCAGCGCCGCCAACTCCCCATATTTCCTCCTGTATCTGAAAACTCGCTATGCATTATACAATGATATGTACATGATGTTTCCAAGCTAATAAAAAAAACCTCGATTTCATAAAGCAACTAGCCCTGACGACCTTCCTATTATAGTATTCCAAAATTTGCAATCAAATATAGCGCCCATACTTACAAGCTATTATAGCGTTGTTTTAAATTTAAATGCTTCCCTGCACCTCCTCAGTATGCCCCCCATCTACAAATTGATGTGATAAGTCATCTCCCATCTCAATACTGACCAATTACTCTCCTGTGTGTCATGAGTAATATGCTGAATGTGTATTAAAAAAGAAATAGTGAGCGCGCTCTGCAAAAATAACAGCCTCAGGTAGATGCAGCCTGGTTTCCGGTCTAGTAGATCTACTGCATATTTGCTTACATTTATATCTCAAAGGATTAGCGAATCCCTAAACAGAGGTTTTATCTTTCTAATACAATTGCATTTAACATACCAACACCTTTGGTAGGATATGGCATGAAGGTACATACCACAAAATCTACAGCTTAAGTATAGCTTGAAATGTATCTTCTATTATTACATAATGTATCTCTGATAGGTTCATAAGAGTCGTGGTTCATACGCAAAAATCCGAGGTTCACAGTCTTAACTGTGGAGTCTCCCAGGGTTCTATGGTGGCGCCAAACCTGTTGCTAATCTACATCAATGATCTCCCAAAAGACATCCTTGGGTCATTTTTAAACATTTATACTGACGATATCACCACATATTACACCACTTACAAGGCTGTAAACGATCAAGTTCTCTCTAATTGTTTTCGTCCCTGGTGCAAGCTTTACATCATCACCGCTCTCTCCACGGTCTTTTATCAATTAATGTGAATGGGTATCGTTTTGGAAAGGCTTCATGTTTTCACAAGCTTCTAAGTTTGACATTTATTTCTGATCTGAGATAGAATACGTATATCAGATGAGTTCCAGAACTTCTGGGAAAATAGTGGGATCCTTCTATCGCTCCAGTCGATATCTCACTGCTGATGCAAATTTATTCCTGTATAAGAGCCAAGTACATCCAAGGATGGAGAACTTTTCAAACATCGGGGAAGGATTTACATACACTCGATTATTCTGCTTCGAGAGAGTTACGTATAGACTTCGTATCCTAGTAGGGGATGCTTTTGTTTCTTCCCTGCAACCTATTTCCAACAGAAGAGACGTTGTGAGTCTCTCTCTGCTTTATCGTTATTTTCATAGTAAGTGCAATCTATGGCCCCTCATAGACTTACATTTACAAAATACACTCGTGTTTAAAATACTGTCAATAATCCACACACCATTTTATCTGGGACTTAAGCATAAACATGCATGAAGAAATCTTCTCTCTTTAAACTAAAGCACTGTTATACTCTGTTCCGTGTTCCTGCGTTCTTGACGAGGTTAAGTAATCCAATTTACCAAATTATAACGTCTACCAATTACTACGTCATTTACTAATGTACACTAACTAACACTTATCCTTTATAACGATGACTCCATTGTAACCTCCCCCCCAAAACAGCTATATAAATATATATAATATATATATATATTATATATATATAATATATATATTATATATATAATATATATATATATATATATATATATTATATATATATATATACATAATATATATATATACATATATATATATAATATATATATATATATATATATATATATATATATACATATACAGTTAGAAAAGCATTTCATCCAAGGCATGAAAATCGTTAAACAATTTTTTTTACTATAGTCTTTAAAAATAAAGTTAAAAGATTCAATTTGAAATTTATTTATCTCCAAAGTACACTTTCATAGAATTTACAAAGTAAGGTACAAACATTTAATATAAATTGAATAAAAAATGGCCATGGGTTCATTTTATGTAATGTACATTCTGTTGCCTTTTTTTTTAAATAATTGAAAATATTATATCTATACATTAATTTCTAGATGAAAGATAATGTATTTAAATTGCAACAAATGCACATTACATAAAATAAATCCGAGGAAATTGTTTTATTCAATGTCAATTGAATTTTTATACGTTACTTTGTAAAATTTACAAAACTGCACTTTGAAGATAAATACATTTCAAATTGAATCTTCTACCTTTATGTTTAAGCCTTTAGTAAAAATATGTTGGTTAACAATGTTAATGCCTTAAATGAAAGGCTTTTCTAACTTGTATCTTACCTTTTAAAGATTATATTATAAAACTCTCCTTCTCTTTATTTTTGCAACCCCCTCTTTGTATTATTACAGATCTTAATATTATATGTTTCAGTTTGTATTTCCACTCACACTTAAACTAATTTTTCCAACCCCCTCTTTGTATTATTGCAGGTCTGAATATTCTCTCTGTTTGAGTGTGTATTTCTCCTCGCGCCACAACTCATTTCTGCAACCCCTACTCTTTGTAATACAGGTCTGAATAATGAGAAAATCTTCACTTTTTTAAACAAACACTTTAAAACAACTTTTTAGATTAATGTTTTAAAAACTTCTTTCAGAATAGAACACCTTTAAAATTTAATTTTTATTATATAGGTTTCATTAACAAATATTCAGTACACAACGAGAAAAATAGAGATGAACATTGCAAAAAGAACTGTATAATTGGTTACGGTCAATAGTAGTCCCCGCCAGCGAAAGTCTTTGTTATTAATATTCTATTATAATTATTATAATTATTATTATTATTATTATTATTATTATTATTATTATTATTATTATTTAAAAAAGTTTTGTGTCCTGCACTTTCGCGGGAGGATTAATGTATACACATATATATATATATATATATATATATATATATATATATATATATATATATATATATATATATATATATATATATATGAATTAAAAAGAATGCGAAAAGTATAAATGCTTACAACTTTTCTTTATTCGTTTTTAATTGGTGACGTGCAGGAATACAAAATAATAATGTTATGAAAAAAAAATTTAAACCTTTTTTTATAAGTACATAATTTTCGACCGATCCTTCAGTCTTCATCGGTGTAGTGAAAGTATATATATATATATATATGTATATATAGAAAAATATATAGAGAGAGGATGATAGAACATCGAGAAATATATATATATATATATATATACATATATATATATATATATACATATGTATATGTTGTTAACTCTTTTTCAAAGTTTTTTTAACATGTTGCATTTGCTCTTACATATATATATATATATACAGACATACACACACATACATATATATATATGTATATATATATATATATATATATATATATATAGAGAGAGAGAGAGAGAGAGAGAAAAAAAGATCGAGAAAATATATTCCATAAGTACTGTGATTTAAGCTTTTTAATATATAAATATATATTAGCAGGTCAGACCGACTTTGCTCGGGCCGTATGCACTCTTCATAACTTACTGTGCATATGTATACATTAAAAAGTGTGAATATGTACGATAATGCCTTTCTATATAAAAGGCTTCTTTAACTACGATAGTGAAATATTTGTGAGACCGCTGACGTCAATTTTTTTTAAATTTTGGACTCAAGATCAATAAAACATTTTCGACCATGTCCAAGTTATCTACATATAAAATTTAAAGTGTTTAGATCCAAAATTTCCGGAGGAGTATGCTAGAGTCTGCAAGGTCAACTCTGTCAACTTTGACAACTTGCCAGCAAAATTCTTTCCCCAAAACTAAATAAAAAAAGCTTTCTGCATGTCTGAATACACTTTTTGTAAAGTGCCAAATGTTTAGATAAAAAATTGGCTGACTATTTTGCTAGAAGCCGCAAATGTAAAATCTGTGGAAGTTGGCCTTTTAAGAGCAAAATTTTCAGGAAAAAATATCTCGTCCTATGCTGAATAAAATTAATGTAAAATTTCAAATGTTTAGATAAAAAGTGGCTGAGTAATTTTGTAGAAATCGGAGAGGTCAATTTCTTTAAAAATTAATGATGACCCTTTAACATTTATCGTTTTGGTCTCGAATAAATTCATAAACTTAGATCCTGTCCAAGTAAGCTACATTTAAAATTTCAAAGGTTTAGACCCCAAATTGGCGGAGAATTTGGTAGTATTTTCAAAGGTCAAATCGAAGAACTTTGACACCTTTAGACCCAAATGTTTCGCCGAAAAAGATAAAATAAATTCTCCCAGTCTCAATACTCCTTATATCAAATCTCGAGTCCGTGAACCGAAAATTGACAGCGTTATTTCGTAGGGAATGTATACATACAGGCAGACAGACACACACACAAACTCATTTCCACTTTTATAGAAATATAGATACGTATGTGCGTGCGTCTAATTTTATGTCCGACTGTGTATGCGTATGTCGTTGGGTTCTGCAATGTTTCCATTTGTTTGCATTTAGAATCATATATATGGGATGAAATATTGATAAAAATAGAGATAGAATAATTGCAATATGATGGCTGATACTGCTGTCCAAGTCAACAATAACATAGTAGTTAACTGCTCACAGAAATAAGAACGATTAGCCAGAGGAAAATAATTACTGATTACATGAAGAGTTGACGAGTTTGTATTTTTATCTGATTTTCTGTTTTTTTTTTCATTAGTGCACTTTGTTCAGTTTGACTGTACTTAACGATCTGCCATTGGCGATCAATCAATCGTTGAATTTTTTTTTTCAGTAACAAAATGCAATCTTCATATCCATTTCATCATCGTATTTGTAACATTTTCTTTTCATACATTTATAATCATCGTCACCATAGTTTGTAGGCGTTTGATAAAACACTATATATATATATATATATATATATATATATATATATATATATATATATATATATATATATATATATAAGATTACACTAATACAGGGTGTCCCAAAAGTCTGGCTACATTATGTAGCCAGACTTTGTGGAAGAATCCTCTAGATTACGTAGCCAGACTTTGTGGGCACTCTGTATATATATACATATATATATATATATATATATATATATATATATATATATATATATATATATATATATATATATCAGGTCATGTCATATGCTACTTGTACCATGTAACCCAGTACTACCTGCCACATGGTCGGGTCACCGGCGACTAAACTGGTACCCAAACCAGACTTGTTTGGTGAGGACAGTCACTAGTCTTAAAAACAAGACCGTCCAAAGGGCGAATGAACCCTTTTTCGGGGTCAACGGCCAACTAGCACCGTGGGTGTTTGTGAGTATGTGTGAGTTGGGGTGGAGAGGACTCATGTAAGCCGTCGTGAAGGCAACCTTTCTAGGAGAAGACACATTTTTGATGAAAAAAAAACATAAATCTGGAGAGCAGTAACCGCATTCAGCTAGTTTGCAGTCTAACTTGTTGCTGGCTATCTTGTTCTTGCTTGTTGCTGGATCTCAACATTTTGAACCGAGAGAGAGACTTAGCTGTCGTACAAAGCAAAGACTCTGTAACATCATCTGCGTATAGATACTCCATCAGGCATTTGCCTATAAAAGTGGTCTTGTGGCGATGGAAAAGTTGTGACACGTCGAGGCTTGAAATGCTGGGAGCATGTAATAATTGATATCAATGACCATATTCAGTGCCATGGCTGCTTGAGTGTGTGAGTTCACCGACAGGACTAAAAAAAAGTTATTTTTTGGCTCATGGTCTGAGGGAGTGGCACTCGTCTGACATGTGGCCGTACTAAATTGGTTATAGGGAAATTTATTCCAAATTCGCATTTAGGTAAACATGCACTTTCGTAAACAATTAAATTCCTTCAAAACGTACCGAAAAAAACGTACCGAAAAAAAAAAACAAACATTATATATATATATATATATATATATATATATATATATATATATATATATATATAGAGAGAGAGAGAGAGAGAGAGAGAGAGAGAGTGAGAGAGAGAAAGAGAGAGCAAGAGAGACAGGGATGTATGATAAAAATACAGGGTTAGGCAGAGAAACTTGCTTATTGTGCATATCAATTAAATTTAAGTTTTTCCGCCCATTCTGTATTGAAAATATGTCTACTTACATTTTTTTAGACGGATGAATGATCGAAATAAATTATAAGTACTACATTAACATCTGTGCGACTCCATTCACGCTGAACATCCACAGTGCACTAATCAATATACTACATAGGACAAGGTACGCTATTGAATTTCCACAATCCGCTAGTATATATATATATATATATATATATATATATATATATATATATATATATATATATATATATATATATTTGTAAAAGCTGTCGTCCATGGATTTATTTAAAAGATTCTAATATAAATCTAGCATACTGATTTTTTTCTTGTTTCTCAGTCTAATCGAGAGAGGTAAGTACAAAGAGAAAGTGAGGTAAAGAATAAGAACAATATATAAAAGAGGAAAGGATTTAAAGTACGGAAGAAAAAAACAACGGTAGCGTGCGTTCTGAACAAAGTGCGATACGACGTCACAGACAACCTAGATTACGCGAGCTTTTATGATCCGAATGTCGCACGTGTAATTTATTTGCTTTTTTATGGATTTTTCTGTGTGGTTTGTTGATTAAATCGATTATCTGCCAATACTGCTTTTAATCACTTACTTTCCGGCTTTAACATACTTTGATAATACATAAAAAAACAGACTCACATACGTATGTCTCTACAACCCAGCCAACGCCATTTTCTCTTCTAACTCTACGTAATATATATATATATATATATATATATATATATATATATATATATATATATATATATGTATATAATGTATATATTTATATATATATATATATACAATTATATACTATGTATCCATTAGTATGTAGGCATATGTTTTTTGTTGTGTGTGCATACATACATATTTTACGTATGTATTCAAAACTGGACGTAAAACCAATTTTCTATTTCAAATTTTTCCTAATACTTGTAAGAGATTAAAGAATGTTATACGCCCATACAAAGACATATAATAAATTCTTAGCTGTATTCAGATGCCTTTATATATGCTTCCGAATGTGTGCGCATCTATAAAGCATGTTTGTAGACGACGGGAAATTAAATTAATATTAACCCGGAAAAGTACTTATTATGAAGCACGTATATCATAAAGTTTAAAGCAATATAAATGAAAACACAATTACGACCATAAAGCTCTACGTTTATGCGGTTAAAATTCAAATTTAAATAGTGTACATTCATAAAGTGTAAATTTCACAAAATCTGTGCGTAACCTTAGATCGTTTATGAAAAACGAAACGCATTTAATATTGTTTCTCAAGTCGTCTATATTGTTTTACTTATCAGCGATTTTACATATACTACATAGCTGGCAAGTTAACAGGTCTTTCTTTGTAAAATTTTTATTTCATTTGAAATTTGAAAATACTGTTAATTTGTGGCTTAAATTTCTACATTATAAATTCCCGAACAATGGAAAAGACAAGGCAAAATTAGGTTACAAATTTATAGTTCGTCGTCTGGGAACTCACGCCCTTGGCGTTATTCTTGCGTTGCCTACGCACAGTTCCAACATTTCAAATACAACCGCCTAGATACAATGCGCGGCTTTTTACAAACTGATTTTTCTGCAACTTTACAACATAGCAAGAAAAAAAGCAGAAACGAAAGAAAACAACATACTAATGAGCTTAGCTCCGAAATATATCTACGTTATATATTTACAAACAAGTAAAATATTGTTTATTTTCCTATTATTACGTTGTGAATTGTGTGTCAAACGCACTTGATGCGTATTTTATTTTAATCAAATAAAAGCAACTTTTCTGCATGGAACTCACATAGCGAACCGGAATATATATATATATATATATATATATATATATATATATATATATATATATATATATATATATATATATATATATATTCCTGTTCGCTGTGTGAAACCTTACGGCGAACAGGAATATATATATATATATATATATATATATATATATATATATATATTTATATATATATATATATATATATTCCTGTTCGCTGTAACGTGTTTTTTCTTAAATTCTACGCACTATTTCAGAATGTAGACATTATACTAATGTCCTTGTAAAATGTTAAATGTGAACATCGCTGTCACAATATAATGTCCACTGCGACGTCACACGAACGGGGCTAAGTATGAAGTATCCTTAATCACAATCGCGGATTATGATCTTTGTAGAGATCGCTCTCGCTATTCGATTTTTAGTCGATGACTTCGTCTAGTCTTGAAAGACAAAGTATACACACATTTAGAGGCCGCTGCGCGTGTAATCGTGTGCCAGGTTTTGCGCAATTCCAACCATATCTCTTCTGAGTGGGCCGTGCTTCAGGCCACTGGCAAGTAGAAGTCCAAGACGAGTGGAAAGCATGTTCAAATATACAGAGAATTAAGAGAAACCATGAAAGTCCAAAAATAGTCACCAATCTGGTACTGGACAGGCTCATCGTTTCTGGAGTATTGTGATCTGACGGTAACTGTGGTGTACAGGCATGATTATGCCGTTTGAGCTCGCTAAAGTTGCTCTAATCTGCCACAACTAACTGGCATTATTTACCAGGGGCACTAATATATCGTGACAGGTCTTTAATCCGTCCAGTAACTGAGTTTTCTTAGAATATATCCTGCCTTGCGTACACGTTCCTATCATTCTTAGGTAAAATAGGAGTCCAAGTCTCACAAACTGGACGATTTCAATTGAGGAATTTTGTACGGATGAAATGATCCTCTATGCACGTTGTTACACCTATGCTCTATAAAAGATTCCTTTATGTATTTCTATATAGAAACTCCATCAAGCACACATTCCAAAATTAAGAAAAATTAACAGATCTGCATGTTCCAAGATATATATATATATATATATATATATATATATATATATATATATATATATATACATATCTATTTATATCTATATATACATATCTATATATATATATATATATATATATATATATATATATATATATATATTTATATTGTATAAATGATTGACCAGATGTTTTCAATAAGTTTTACAAAGTGTATCTGTGTACAAAACAACAATACGAGCAAAAAATATGCACCAAATAAAATTTAAACCCGTGGGGTCTCTTTACTTTCACTCACTTAATCAGCTAGGGTATGATCAACTTGATTGTAGTAATTGAATAAAACTTTTAGCGAGGGAGGAAATTCCTTCTTCTCACTAATTCTCCCAGTGAATTGACGTTGAAGTACTTCCGAATTAATCATCCTCAAACAGAACGGCAATATAGATTTTACCATAGGATAAGCCGTAGATATTTTCTATATTTCTGGTTTCAAAGAGCTTTGGAGATATTTTTCCTTAGTATTTGCTTTTTTCTATCGGGTTAAATTTCTGGTCAGCCTTTAACCCAGCTTGTCTTCTCGCTTTATTCTACTCACGTCGATTCCTCTCTAGTTTCAGGAGGCATGTTCTTATAACTGCGAGCCTTGGGCTTCTGGCTTTGTTTTTCTAGGAGACTGATTATGTTATGTGCTCTTCACCCGACTGATATTTTTCTACATCTGTTATCTTTTTTACCCTTCTCTTGAGAGTTCACCCCCCGCCAAATAACCATTCTAGCCATTTATATGACAGTAAGTTGGTTGGCTGTAAGATGCAACTCTTTCCGATATCCAATGAAAGGCAGTAAGGAAAATTGCCCGCTAGAATAGTTGATAAACACCACTTGCTCGTTTCTTGCCTTTGTCTTAGGTTTTATAATTACCTTTGATTCCCACAGGTAACGACATCAGAATCGATATAGAACACCCATTTTGCCAGTCTGATGACATTGTCTACAATACTATTTCCAATAGACAATAGCATTTCCAACTGTCCTATCCCTTTGTGTTACAATCTGGTGAATTCGCAGGCCACTCGATCCTCCGTAGCGTAGAAACCCCAAGTTGTTGCAAATACTCTTTGCTTTTGTTTGCTGCATGTAAGGAAGCTTTATCCTACATAAAAGTAATGGTTCTTCTGAACGTCAATGTTTGCTTATTCAGCCATCGTTAATAGTGCTCCTTCAGAATAGCTATGTAAGTATTTGACGTCATTTTTACGACTTCAGGGGCTCTCCATAGGCCAACTAAAATACCTACGATAACTCCAGCCCAGATTATTTTCTAACTACCGCCTTGTTGGCGTCTTAAACGCTGATGACGATGTCATTCATCTAGGACCCATCCATTGCTCCAGTCAGCTAGGTGATTAAGAGTGGCATGCACTTCATCCGTGAACAAAACATTGAAAAATCCGTTTTTATATTGTCATCTGCCATTTCTATCGGCTTTGTATGTGGCGTTGCTTAAACAGAGGCTTGATCACAGACTTAACAGACTTTGCCACCACTTTCAGAAGGTGACATTAAGTATTTTTGAAACATTTTTCAATCCGGCTTGGTCGAAGACTTCTCGACTTGTGCGGCCAGGTTTTTTAACAACTTCACGTTTAATTTGTAGTAGAGAACGGCGTGAAACAACTACAGTTTTTCATTTATCAGCTCTATTACGTAGCTTTGTAGGATCCCTGATAAATTTATTGATAGTTTGATGGTACTTTCCTCTCATTTTCGATATTTCACGAGTAGATTTACCTTTTGCTAGTTGTGTTGTAATAGTACTCTTTTCAGAACTACTCAAACTACATTTATGACAAATTTTATTGACGGAATAAACTTCCCTGTTAATAATTTGCCTCACATCAAATACCGTGAATTCAGCAATTATTATGGCAAGTTGATTGCATTGTGCGGAAGGATACGAACATTTAACAGTACGCGCAGCTCATACTGTCAACGTTTCCGAAGCTTTTGATACGAAACTACTGGTAAGTTTCTGAATTTGGTAGAAAAATGTTATCTCGTTAATAATTTTACACGCAGTATATATATATATATATATATATATATATATATATGTATATATGTATATATATATATATATATATATATATTTATATATATATGCTCATCTTCCAATTACTAGATTTCCTTGGATTTTACTTGTGCAAATGGAAATTCAATTATCTTTCTTGAAGTTATATATTTTGATTTTACCGTCACTGGAGTATTTATCTTCCACCGGACTATCCATTCACGTGTAATCACCTTTTTCTTCACCATATTCCCTCTGCTTCACTTTTTTGTTATCAAGTAAGATCTTTGACTTACTTATTGTTTCATCAAATACTTTTGCATGCAAAATCCGATCCCGCATATTGCTAATTCCTAACCTCTGATGAGAAGGACGGTATTTCTTCGAAACTCCGCGGAGTAAGGACTATCAACTTATCTAGTGTTTTCTTTGAGATTAAATATGTTTTAACTCATTTCAAAGTGTTTTGACATGTTTTATTAACTGTTTGCTCGTATATATATATATATATATATATATATATATATATATATATATATATATATATTAGTATACATATATAATGTTTACAAGCCCCATTTTATTTTCTAATGTACATATTTTCGCACGAATGATATATTATTAAAGATTGAAGTAATGTTTTAAACATTACAACAGTATATTTTCGACCGTGTTAACACATAATCCAATCCCAGCTTACTTACTGGCGCTTGCATATAATATGCACAATGCTATAGAGCCAGAAAAATAAAATTACGCAATGAGTTTATTGATTTACAACACTGGGCCCGGTTAATGTTTCGATATGCCAATTCAATCGTATCTATTTAACTAATATCGACGAGCTGAATAAATGAAAACCGTGCAGCTCTGTTTGAGTTACCCGCGCAATAATGGAAAATATGTTACTGCTGCTGCTTTGTGTTCATAAAACGAATGCACAAACAAAAAATAGTCACATATTTTGGACGAGTTTTCACTAAAATATATTCTTAGCGACGATTGCCTAGTACCATATCAGTATAGATGCGTCTTTTCATTTCTATCAGTTATAAGGTATGTTCATTGTTAACTCTTGAACAATATATCATGTTGCGATAATTATTCTTAACGTGTTACCAATATTATATATGCCGATTTATAGCTATCTTTTGTTTTGCTGTCATAAAAGTATCTCTCCTTTGGACTTGGAATAAAATTGGATGCTGACTTAGCTATAAAAGGATTCTGTGTAGATCGAAAACATATCCGAGGTAAAACCAACGGTAATGTATTGGGATAGTTACAACAGCTAGGAAAGACGCGAACAAATAATCGAGCGGATGGAAACAATACAGCGCAACATTTGACTGGAAAACTAATTTAAAAGCGGAAAACTGTTTAAGTATTGCATACATACATATGAAAGTAAACTAATATCAAGAGGAAATGTAACTATTTGCACTAGTATCGTTTGTTTTGTTAAACATAACCTAACATATTTTAATTTTAATGAATATCGTAACCGTGTAAAAATTGCAAGTGTATTATCTGTAAAATTACACAGCTTTAAGCCTTTTCTAGTTTATGTTTTATCTGACAGAATCAGTGTTGGTATATTATCATTTGTATCTCATTTGTGGATATTTTCAAAATGTTTTATTGGTTAAGTTTGACTGCTATTTTTATGTACCTTGTGAATTAATAAGAAAGCTATTTCCAAAATTCTTCGGTTTCGCTCAAGGTTATGAATTCATAAATGAGCCTCTCCTGACATCAGCTATATAACATAAATTAACTCAGGTTCTACCGTGTCTTTTTAAAAATCCGACCAAGTTAATTCACCATATGACCTAATACTTTCTGATAACGAATTTCATGGAACACTAGTTTCAGTAGCTATATATATATATGATTATTGATATACATAATTGTAATCCGAAAGAATTGTAGTAAATTTGAGCCCTCTCTAGAAAATAAAACACAAAGAAAACGATCAGTTTATTGTCGTAGTTTACAATGCCCTTTAATTGAATAAATGCTGGTCTATGGTGATGAATCCAAAGTAGCTTTTGTGAAAAAGATCGAATCTCTTGATTAGAATAATAAGCACTACACGAATAATTGCAAAAGTATAAAATACAAGTGTATTAACAAATAAGAAAATGATTATTAAAAATCTATATGTACGAGGGGCGTGCAATAAGTAAGTCCCCTGACCCACTTCCCATAGCAGTAGAGCAACGAAACCTGGCACAGTTATTAGTCTTTCTCTACATATGAACCACCCAGAGTTATACATTTCTCCCATCGTTTGATGCAGCTCTGGAGACCGTTTTTGTAGAACCCTCCAGGTTGGTCTTCGAACCAGAACGTGACTTCAGAAATCAAGGCTGTATCATCTGAGACGCTTTCCTTCCAAAAACAACTTCATGGCTGAGAAGAGGTGAAAGTCAGGGGGGCAAGGTAAGGAAAATATGGAGGAAGCATAATAGGCTACTGTAATTGTGATACCAAGGAACTCTGTCATCACTACTACGTCCTTGTCCCAGAAGACCGTGAGCATGACCTTGACAGCGAAGGGCTTCACCCTTGCCTTCTTTGGAGTTGGTGAATCCAAGAGCTTCGACTGCATTGACTAGGCTCTGGTCTTTGGAGTCGCATATATATATATATATATATATATATATATATATATATATATATATATATATATATATTTATATATATATATATATATCTATGTCTCTCTCCCTATATATATATATATGTATATATATAAATATATATATATATATATATATATATATACATATATATAACTACTTCATTTACTCACATAAAATTAATAGAGGAAAGTTTTAATTTATGCGTAAACTTTAAGTGTTTACTTCAAAAATGCTCAATACGTAGGTAGAGCCTGAAGAGTGGATGAAACGCAGAATATTCAGTGTAGATTAATCGCCATGTATATTTTTTAAATTAATATATATATATATATATATATATATATATATATATATATATACATATATATATATGCACATATATATGTATATATAATTTTATTAGCGACTGCCCAAAATTTCGAATTAATTTCCATAAAATATTTTCTTATTATCTTGTAAACCTCTTGGGGGTGATCCATAATAAACACGTACATGGTATATCATTCGAGACTCCAGAGTTGATAATGTGCTTGCATTAAACATTGACGGTGCTATTATCATACCGAACTGATTATATTAAGTCTATATAACAGGTAGGCGTCTCACAGGTTAACCTGCGCCTCCCAATCATTGGAATCATTATCATTTGAATAACCAAACCGACTATACAGATATATATATATATATATATATATATATATATATATATATATATATATATATATATATATATATATATATAAAATCCTGCAGGCCGCCTTAAATCTGTAATCACACACAATATGACTCGTAAGACACCAGTTCAAATTACAGGATCTGCCGCTATCAATAACAATGACCCAATCTACATTTATAATCCAAAACAAAATACTAATCGCAATACCTCAAACCCACACTGTCGCATCAGGAGAAAGAAAAATATTTGGTTTAATCCTCCATTAAGCCTAAATGTCAATACTAATATCCCTAAGGAGTTCTTCAACATTGTACAAACCTCTTTCAAATACCCACACATGTATAGTCCTATTTTCAATAATAAATCAATTAGGATATGGTATTCAACAATGCCTAATTTAGCAGAAAGAATCTAACTTCTAATGAAAAAAAAATAAATCAGTCCCAAAAAATCCCTTTCCGAATGAAACCCAAAACTATCTGTAATTGCAATAACAAACATGTTTCTCCACTTAATAATGATTACATCCATAAATATGCTATATATGCTTGCACTATTACTGAGCTTCCACGCAATCCTCCCATAACATACACTTATATTTCGTCTTCAAGTTACTCTTCTTCCGATCCTACATATGATATATTTACTAACCCAATACACCACTCGAGCAGCCCCTCCATTTACAATCATACAACTAGTAATAATGATAATAATAATAATAATAATAATAATAATAATAATAATAATAATAATAATAATAATAAGAAGAAGAATATTTCTCCTAACAGCGATCCTAACACTAATAACACTCATTATCCCCTCCAAAATAGTCCTCATATAGACATTGTCCCAACATTTGTTGAACACTATGAACAAAATGCAAACCATTTAACTAATACAAATCAACACATTAATATAAATACCAGACCTCGAGCTTTTAATAAAGTACATACATATATCGGCGCTACTTCAAGATTAATTAAGAAAATAATATCACACCACATTTCTTCATTAACAACCATAATTCTGATAATAACCAAGGAACTTCTCTTACCACTTTAATTAAAAAACTTAACTCTAAGAATACCCCCTTCTCAATCAAATGGGCTATCATAAAAAAGTTAAGTCTTATACTCCAGGCTCTATCTCATGTCGCATCTGCACAACAGAAGCTATAACTATAATTAGTTTCCCTCAAAGTAACAATATAATAAATTCTAAAAATGAACTGACCTCTTTCTGCAAACATAAGGCCAAATTTAATTATGGTAATTTTGAAATTACATAGTCATTACTTTTACCTTTTATATAGATATAAAAAAATTCTTTATCGTTATCGTTTTTCTACATACTTCTTAATACTTTATAATTTAATATTCCTTTGTTTTATTTCTTTATCTCTTCTTGGCATGGCCGGTATTTTCTCTGCAGTTTCTCCTTTATTCTTTAAACTTTCCTATCTATCTAATATATCAATCTACCCACATTTTCATATCTTGTATGTATACTTACTTAAATTTTACTATATGATTTTACTTCTTTTCTTCTTTTTATTTTTCTTGCTTTTTCCTAAATTTGATATATCGGCCATCTTCTCCCCTCAAATAAATTTTATCTTTTTATTTTATATTTTATATTTTACTTTTAATTTTTATATTTTTATTATTTATTTATTTATTGTTTATTCATTATTTTTCTATTTATTTATTGATTTATTTATTTTCCATTTAGTGTCTTCTAACAACTCGTGCGGACCTTTTTTTAAGTGATGACCTGCACATTTAAGTTGACCTATATTATTTTGCACTATATATTTTTCGCGCCTTTAACATTTCTTGTCTGGGACATTTTGACATTTGTTTCTCTATTTATATTTAACTCCATCACCATTAATTTTCCTCTTTTTCTTCCATGATGTTTCTTATTTATATTTATCGGCAGTAGAATGAAAAGCATATCTTATTTTTCTTTTATTGATATTATTGTTTTTTTCTTTTTTACCTTGTACACATTTTTGTGAATTTTTCCATGGATTATTATGGACCATCTGCTTCCAATTCAGGATTTTTGGATTTTACTTGTGCAAATGGAAATTCAATTATTTTTCTTGACGTTACATCCTTGGATTTTACCGGCACTGGATTTTTTATCTTCAACCAGACTATCCATTCAAGTAAGATCTCTGATTACACGTTTTTTCATCAAATATTTTGCATGCAAAATCCGATATCGCATTTTGCTAATTCGTACCCTCTGATGAGAAGGAAAGTATTTCTTCGAAACTCAGCGGATTAAGGACTATCCCCTCATCTAGTGTTTCCTTTTCAGATTAACTATGTTTTTAACTCATTTCAAAATGTTTTTAACATGTTTTATTAACTGTTTGCTCGTATATATATATATATATATATATATATATATATATATATATATATATATAGTTGTATATGTGTCTTAATATAATGATGTACATATACATTTAATTATAAATATACGGATGTGTGTGTATATATATATATATATATATATATATATATATATATATATATATATATATATATGTGTGTACTCATAAACACCTACGGACACACGCACACACATGCATATATATATATATATATATATATATATATATATATATATATATATATATATATACATATATAAACAGGAACGTGCCAATGAGATCAAGTCCACAGAATCATTGTTCATCAAACGAAATTTACCCCAGGCATTAATAAATTTTACAAAAGAAATTATGCTTATTTGTATATTATGCTTTCTTATTAACATTTGCAGAGCGACTAACTACCCTTGCAACACAAAAGAATGCAAACTAAAAAAATATTTACAAAGCGAGATGTGAACTAGACAATCTACGAGAAGTGACAGACAATTCTTTCGAAATACTATGAGATATAATTAATGTACAACTGAAAAGTTCCAAATTAATTCAGGGAGATTACACGTTGTTGAATGAAAAGAAATGCAATGAATAGCCTGAGTTGATCTTTGATATAACTGGAGAAGGCGAACAATAGTGAAATTCGCGACTCACACCTAAGGTATTGTAATACAAATCAGAGAGACGTATAGTGCAGTTTGTAAGATGCATATCCAAAAATATTCGAATGCAGCTTGGCTTAGAATAAAATGTGAAGCGCTCAGTCAACGCTGAAATATTAATTATCAATACAGAAAATAAAACGCTTCATAAAGAGATTGGTATTAATCTTACTAGAGTCAGAAGCTGTCAAACACTTTGCTATTTGCAATAATAATTTCATTTACGACACCTTACAGGTTACAAATAAATGCAATTAAAAACACACCAACTGCTATTCAGCAACTTTATCTGCCACTGCGAAATTATAGTTAAACTTTATTTGTTGGCTATATAAAATCTATTATATACTTGATAATAATTCAAGTAGTTTTACACTTTACAGTATATCGTAAACATAACAATAATAGGAACAACCGAATTTATAAAATCTATTTTCCAAACTTACTTTAGGAACATTAAACTTAGAAAACTAAGCGAAAGAGGGAGGGGGTAAATAACTGCTCTTCAACATATATATATATATATATATATATATATATATATATATATATATATATATATATATGTATGTATGTATGCATGTATGTACGTATGTATGTATATATATATGCATATATATGTATATATATGTATGTATGTACGTATGGGTGTATGTATGTATGTATGTATGTATGTATGTTAGTTCATGTCATATGCTACTAGTACCATGTAACCCGGTACTACCTGCCTCATAGTCGGGTCACCGGCGACTAAACTGGTTCCCCCACCAGACTTGTTTGGTGAGGAGTGTGGCTAGTCTCCCTGAAGGGTTAAAAAAAAAGACCTTCCAAAGGGCGAATGAATCTTTTTCGGGGTCAACGGCCAACTACCACAGTTTATATTTGTGTGTATGCATGTGTATATTGGGGTGGAGAGGGCTCCGGTAAGTCGTGGTGAAGGCAACTTTCTAGGAGAAGAAACTCACTGATTTAAAAAAAAACATAAAGCGGGAGACTAGTAACCGCATTAAGCTGGTCTGCAGTTTAACTTGTTGCTGCTTATCTTGCTCTTGATCGTTGCTGGATCTCAAAATTTTGAACGGAGAGAGAGAGCAACTTAGCTGTCGTACAAAGCTAAGACTCTTAAACATCATCTGTGTATAGATACTCCCTCAGGCATGTGTCTATAAAAATGGTCCTGTGGCGATGGAAAACTTGTGACGCGTGGAGGCAGTAAATGCTGGTAGTATGTAATAATAGATCTCAACGACCGTCTTCAGTATCATGCCTACTTGAGCGCGTGAATTTACCAGTAGGGCTAAAAAAAAAGAAAAAACAGAAGTCATTTTTGGGCTCACATACATTAAGTGTGTGAAGGAGTGGCACTCGTCTGATAAGACGTTTCACTCATATATATATATATATATATATATATATATATATATATGTCTATATTCAAAATTCGAATAGGATGTCCATCTTTCAGCATTTTAATTGTTCAGTTATAAATACATGACGTAAATAAAAGGCAACACCCTTGACAATCTTCTTCTTAAGATTTTCTAAACAACCCATGACATTTTAATTATTTTTAGTTGATGAGTTCCTATTGTTCTGAAGGTTATGACCAGAATAGCTATTAGATATTTAAAAAATAATTACATGAATTATATTGCGATACGAAACATGTGATGGCAAGTATATATATATATATATATATATATATATATATATATATATATATATATTAAGTAATGTGATATATAATTTAAAATTTAAAAATCAAATTTTAATTACATTAAAAATCCGTTTCATAAGAACGAACAACAACAAAATCAATTATCCGTACGATCGTTTCGGAAAACAATGTTTTTTTATTGTTGTATACATCTAGTTATGTAGAATAATTATATATAGTTTTTTTGGTAAGCAAGGTCTCCTCATCAGCAAATGTTGGAGGGATTTTATTGAATTTAAAAGACACCATAAATAAACTTAGCATTAAAAGTAAGGCAGATGAATCTGAAAAATTGAAATAAAAGGTCTGGATTTAAAATTTATAAGCAAATTAATATGGGTTAGAGATAGAAATAAGTAGAGAAAAATATATATTTTTGAATTTACATAATAAATTTGCTTTAAAAATATATAGATATATTTACCTTTTAATTTTTCTTTTTTTGAAATCAGGAACTGTGGTTAAAGTAGACATTTAGATGTTTGCTATAGCTTTTTATCTCATTGAATGCTGAATTTTAAAAAGGGGGACGCTCGTGCAATAAATTGTTTCCGTTAGCGTATTTTTGATTTAAAGACGCTACGGTTTATATATAGAGAGAATATTGTTATTATATATATACATATCATAATATAGATAATTGAATATAGCTGTATAGGATATACAGTACTGACAACTACCGCTATTCATTTTTAGTCCTCAGACAAAAAGAGGGTGGCCCTGTAAATCCACATATATCCGCCTGTCTCAATAACAACGCCTTGGAATTTTTTTTAAAATATTGCACGAACATTAAATATGATATGAGTAAAACTCTAACAGAACTGCTATTCCGTGAAAACTCCGGTTGCCCCTTTCAGGTGTGCCATTCGGGTTAAAATAGCTAAAATTGACACGTTTGTCCTTATTAAAAATTTGGTGCCTTGGATTTTTATAAGAGTTTCTGAAAAGTTAAAAGCTGATATATATATATATATATATATATATATATATATATATATATATATATATATATGTGTGTGTGTGTGTGTATGTGTATATACACATATATATATATATATATATATATATATATATACATATATATATACTAGCGGGGGTACCCGGCGTTGCCCGAGTGTTTGTTTCCGGGACGGGGGGGTTTAAAAAATGTTATGGTAGGTAAGTAGGAAGGATCAAACCCGGAGTCATGAGTAAAAGTAGGAAAATAACGTGTGAAAAAAAAAAACATGTGCAACGTTAACAGTTCGGCCACCAAGAAAAGTCCATTTCAGTTTTTTAGGAAAAAAAAACCGACTACGGTAGGTCGGCGCGAACGTGAAAACATAATGTGAATTGTCCAGCACGCAAACCACTACGCCACAGAGCACTGCAGCTTAGTTTAGTGATTTTGAATAACTTCACATGAAAGAACTACGAAGCCAAACCGGTGTTCTCTTCTCAACTGTTCCTTGTGAACGATCCCCAAACGGTGTTAAGTGGTGGCAGGGGGAGGAGAAATTTATTAGAGAGAAAATATTTTACCACTTCCATTGATCTTAACCGATTTTGGCCGTGACTTCTCAGCAGAAAAAGTATAGAAATCTAAGATTATCGAGGAGTTTGAGAAATACTAAGCCTATAACGCACGTCAGATATTGTTCTGCCGTTTGTGCATATTATATTTGCATGAAATATCTTGATTTTGAATCCTATTGATGTCAAAATCAGACGGGAAAAATGAGTTCATTTTATTTATATAGAGAAGAGAAGAAGAAGATAGAAAGAAAGAAGAAGAGAATAGATAGAAGAAGAAGAGAGAAGATATATATATATATATATATATATACATATATATATATATATATATATATATATATATACATATATATATGATTTTGCTTGTCTATACTTCGCAATAACTCTTCGGCCTTTTAGGGCCAATAATAACACTCAATTTTTTAGTCTATTTTCCCACATTTTTCCAAAATTTGCTGTGCATGTCTACGTAGCTGTTTTATATAGTGCTGAACTCAAATATAAATATGTACAGACCTTGGTTACTAAATAGGAACTGGGCAATGATTGATCTATTTATTTATTTATTTTGTTTTTGCATGATGCAATACTCAAATTTTCATATGTCAATGCCTAAAAGTGCACAGTTTGATTGTTTTTATCAGGATTTGACGTCCCCTGGCGACTGTCGGGGCAAAATGTTAGGGAGGGCAAATGCTGAACTTTGTTATTTTTATGCCTAGTTCACTGTGCGCCCAAAGAGCACCATACATGCTTAACTTGTATTTTTCTGTGATCTTATCGTTTGGAAATACATGCAGCGAGACAGTAATACCACTAAATAAAAGCATAGCATTAGCATTATGTCGAATTTGACATACAATATTCTGATATTGGAAATTATACTTTATCAGGAGTGTAAATAAAATAGTTAATAAAACAGCGGTAATTTCGATACATGAAACTTGATAGCTGCGCAAAAACCAAGAAACATAGTCACTGTGCTATGTTGTTAGTTTAGACACTTGTTTTTATCTTTTAGTGATCTACTGTGCCATTCTTTCTCATCTGTATTTGTTTTTAGCAATCATATCCAAACGAGTTTCATTTGATTTTCTTTCATGTATGCATATCCTTACTAATCAGTCTCAACTGATTCTTTTCGAACGCTATTCCGATATTTTTTTCTTTCAACTCAAATTCTGATTATTTTTAGATATTGTTCCTTATCTTCTTCAGTCGAGTTCGATGTTTTTTGCATGTCATAACTGAATATCGTGAACTTAATGTGATTTTCTTTGCTTTACATTTGGTTGTCTGCGTTCGTATTATGAATTAAAATCTCGATTTTCTACTGACATTTTTGTTTAATTTTTTACTGATACATAAATGTAGTCAATACACAAGGGATACGCGTGAAAAATTTTGTAAAAAGAAAAAGTTTTTTTTTTTAATGATTAGAAATACTAGTTGCAATGGATAGAAGATTGCTTACAGTATCTTGGTTTTACTGGTCGGATGATTTAATAAGCATGCTCATGCATAAACATTTTATTTGATTCTCTTTCAGTAATAGAGTAATAAATTCCCTGTTGTGTACGTGAAAAGACATGGGGTTGTGCTTTACATGGGTAATCAGAGATCGGTATTTTCACACATATCTTATATGTAATAGATTTTAAAATGAGTAACACATAAAAAATATGCGTGCATTATACTTGCCCAATAGTAACAATCGTTGATAATGTGTGATCATCTTTATTGGATGAATAAAAAACATCGTACAACAATTGTAGAAAATGTATGACATTGGCGGAAATTAAATTCCTAAATAAAATCTAAACAATAAGGTGATATTATTGGACTTCAACACAACTCGTAATCAGTTTGTATTTCTCTCTACAGATCGAATGCATCTGTAGAGAGAAATAAAAACTGATTACGAGTTGTTTCGTAAGAAATTTCGTTTCGTGTTAAGTCTACATATAAATATGTTCGTAATTTTTACTAAACGAGTCAAGTATGTGAACATTTCAGCGAGCAAAAGTCAAACACTTATATGAGCATAACTAAAGTGTCGATACTAATACATATTTTCTTATTTACACTGCCAGGTAAAAAGAATAAGGCAGTACATCTAACTAGATTAGAACTTCTATTTTCTTTTATCAAAGCAAAAAAAATAGTGCTGGGAGAGGCGCCTCATTAGTTATAGTACTAGTACCTTACCTTAACACATGTCTGTTTCACACAGTTAGAAGATACTATCGGAAGTTATGGGTCTGCAACGCTTAAATGATATGTGCAATTCATTTACGTAAAGTCCTTATTGCACTGCGAATACTGAGTTTAAGTTTCTGCCAAATCATATGAGTAGACGCATCTGTTATATCTGGAATGTCTGTCGTAATCTACTTTTATAATTATGCTAATATTTTCTAATTCCTCTAATGAATTATACTCAAATGCGGGAATAACATGTAAATATGTGGATCCAAGTTCCCTCCTGTTTATACAGTTGTCTTTTTTATTAAGTTACTTACTTCATAAGACAGTTAATTATACCGTCACTTATTGTTTACACTGATATTAAGCGACCCAATACTTATGTTATAAGATGTATATGTATTAGGTTCACAACAGTTTAAATAAGTATATTGTACGGTTCATTTTTTATAAGAAACACACACCCACACATATATATATATATATATATATATATGTGTGTGTGTGTGTGTGTGTGTGCATGTATACACATACATTAAACACTTTTCTTGATGCTAGCATATCCGTATAGGTGCCCCTGACATTTCACTTAATCTTATTAGAAGTATTTGCATTAAAATAGCACCCCTTATTTGCAGCACGTAATGATTACAGTTTTTCCCAATTCCCAGTGTAGTATTAAAATCTGATTACCACTAAACCACTTGACCAAGGGGGAAAAACAATGTACGATACTCGAACAGGCTCTTTGTTCGCTGGATTAAAAAAAAAACGAACATCTCCTCACCTGTATCCGTTAACTTTCAATGTGTCTGTTCTTTCTGTAACCTAATATGCGAAAATAACCCCTAATATAAATTGGTAATTTTATATGTACTAGTCCAAGTCTTCCTAATCATATGATATACATAGAAAAGAAGGTCAGTTTTTTACTTATCAATAAATGTACTATATAAATTGTATCAATTTTACACAATTTGATAATAATCCATGTGCTATAAGGAAAGGCTGCCCCCTTTTCATAGAAATAAGGACCTTAAATAGGTGCAAATGAGATTAGGATAAGCCGAGATTAAGCAAGGTTAAGAAACAGAATGTTTGAAATTGGAATGTTAGAAATTAGCTATTGTTAAATTCTACTGGAAATAGTTAGATATCGTCTGTATTTTAAAAATAATTAATTGTTCATTCTTTTACAAACTGAATATTAAAAATGTCAGAGGAAAACAATGAACAATACGAATTAAAAATGTATTATAAAAAATAGGTTGTTAAAAAACAGGTTCCTTGAGAATTGTCAAACGCGTGTTTCGAAAACGTGTGCGTTGCCAGTGGATTGGTCACGTTTCGGAACCACACTTCTGACGTCATAGCAAAAAGGGAATTCTCAATAGAGGAGCTATTGTTAGTCAGATCGCGGCAGTTGAGACAGGAGAGTTGAGTCGGTTAGTCATTCTTAGTGAGAGAGAAAGAGAGAGAGAGTTGGAGTCAGAGTCCTTTGGTAGCGAAGGGTAGAAAGATTAAACTATGTAGGGAAAATGGGAGTAGTTGACGTCATCATCATTCGTCCGGCCAAATGTAATAAGAACATCTTCGAGTTTTGTAACTGTTCGTCTCCGTATCATCATTCCACCAACTGAAATGTAAATGGGGGTTTTCTTTCATCATCTTAAATGAACGTTGTATAACATCATTCCAAGTAATGTGTCCCTCCTCCATCATAGGTAATGAGTCCTCCCCTCTGATGTAAAAAAATATAACACATCTCTTCAAGATTGAATTCTCAATTTTTATCTCTCCCTCACTCTGTGTCTTGTGTCCTTCATCGTTAATATAAACTCTGCGTCATCTTAAATATAACCCCACCTCTATGCAACATCTATCGTTTTTGTGCTGGCTTTCCAGTGCACCCATACACGTGTGTCGAAGAAATAAAGGATCTCGAGTATGCCAAGAAAACACAACAAAAGCGTTCATTGAGAAAAAAAGGACACAACGCGAAAAAAAAAACAGAGAAAAAAAGCAAGACGAAATACACACATACACACAATGAAAAAAAGTAAAACATACATTCTCATAAGAAAAAATGTCGATATGACGCAAAGAAAAATCAATAATAATAAAAACAGCCACACACGAATATTTCCGCTAGACGATTCACAGTTGGAAGACAAATGTGTTTAAAAAAGAGACGATCTACTCAAAGAAAAAAAGAAACTATAATAGAATAAGAATAAACACACACGAAAGCGTATATGTACGGTTATAAGGCACTTCTGAGTAAAACATGAACATACCATGATTTCAGTTAATAATTGCCATTGATAAATGAAAGTATTGTTTTGATTTATTAGTATACCCCCAGATAATGTGAAAAAAGAAAGAATGCATTTGACATACACACAAGTAGAGAAATTGAGGGCAGTTATTATTGTGAAATTTTGATCAATGTGTCAAGAGTTAGAATTGTTGAAAATTGTTTTTTTATAATTGTCAAAAAAAAAACAAGAATTTTATCACAAGAGTTAAAGTCGCGGGTACCTAAAAACAGCATGTATAAATATCATTTTACAAAATCCTATTATCTGTACGAATGCACTTTTATTGTAAAGGCATTTTGTGTCATAGTTGACCTTCCAGTTTTCCATATGTTGTTTTTTTTTTTTTTTCTTGAAAAAATGCCTACTTTTTTACACACTTTCGTTGTAATTGTTGTTGTTACAGAAAAAATTACCTTGAGAAAAGTTATAATTGTAGCGTTAAATTTGTACCTATTTACTATGCCTCCCCACGGGACAGAGTTAGACATCAAGGTCGTTTTTTAACATGGAGAAAAGGTACAAAAATAAAAATTGTCTCAGTCGTGAAGGATTTCTCCTCCACCGAAAGATAACAAGAAATGGAAGTGCAGCATTTGAAGAACAGATACTACTCTTTGATCTTGACCAAGTTAAATAATAATGTATATTTTGTGAAATTTTTAAAACTGTTTCTTAACCTTGCTTAGTCTCGGCTTATCTCATTTTCACCTATCTAATGCCCTTATTTCTATGGAAAGGGGCCAGCCTTTCCTTGTAACACATGAATTCTTATCAAATTGTGTAAGATTGATACAACTGATATAGTACATTTGTCGATAAGTAAAAAAGTGATCTTCTTTTCTATGTATATGATATTATTAGGAAACCTGGACTATTACATAGAAAATTACCAATTTATATTAGGGATTATTTTCGCATATTAGGTTACAAAAAGAACAGACAAATTGAAAGTTAATGGATACAGTTAACAATTGTTCAAGAATTGTATCTATAATGTTACTGTATTTAAACGTCAGAAATTCAGTCATAAGTTGGTAAGTAAATTGAAATGGAAAGAAACAAGAGATAGGAAAATAAAAATGAGACGTTAATTGACACAAATACTTGGCCTAGAAATTTGGTAGAATTTTAGAAAGGGGACAATAGAAAATTACGTAAAAGTGTAGAGGTTTTCGGATAACATAAGGCAAAAAAGATATTTTTTGTTTTGGATTATTGCATTTTCATAAACATTTTTCGCAAGAAGTGTAGCTTGCCAGGAAACAGCTTTAGGGATGCCTATATTAGGAAAGTACAAATGGGTCCTGCGGTATTGGGTGTTCATAAAGCATGCTACAAGTAACGACACCGAGCATAATTATAATTATCGACCCATAAAAAACAACTTGGAATAATAAGTATACAGGCCGACAGCAAGCAAATTATCAAAAGGTGTAAGTGACTTTAATTAAAAAAATGCGTTTAGCACTGATTATGCACAATGCTGAAGTAAAAAAAAGAAAAGAAATATCTGGTGTAACATTATATATGCATGCATACGTGGAAAAAACTGGTGCCTGCTTACGTATTTTTGGAAAATAGGTTTAATTGGTTTCCGGCCAGAAATCTTGCTGTCAAGGTGTCAAAGTTCAACGATTAAACCTCCGAAAACTCTATGAATCCCTTCTGCCAATTTTGGGCCTTAACACTTGAAATGTTATGGTTAGGTTACTTGGATATAGAGCAAACATTAAATTTTAAGGGTAAAGATTCCGGGTCAAATTTAAAAAAAAAAAATTATCTCTTCTGTCTCTAAATAGTTAATCAGCAAATTTCTGGCCTAAATATTTAAAATTATACATAAATTGTTTTCAGCGATAAGGCGAGATTTTTATGGGTGTGGTTTTAAAACCTGAACTGACAAGGGGTAAAAATTTAAAAGATTAGACTTTTGCGGTATCTAGCAAACTACTCACACGATGTTTGGTCCACAAATTTAAAATGTAATAATACCGGCTAATCAGACATGCCATACATATTGAATCAGTCTTAGGGCGAGACTTTGGTTGCCAAAAAGTCAAAATTGAAAGAATTTTCCTTTGCAGATTTCTCCGCCAATTTTGGGGCTAAAGATTTCATATTTTAGATGTTGTTAACTAGGGCATGAGTAAAACTTTTTATTTTCATTGCAGACCAAAATAATAACTGTTAAGGGGGCTAAAATTGGTGTAAATGTGTAAAAGATCGCCATCTGCCGTCTCATCAAATACAACTAGCAAGATCGTATACCAGGACAATAGAGACTACATATGGCGCTTCTCTAACTGACCTACAATGTAGTGTTTTGTGTACTCGGATTGTTTTGTTTTCATAGAATATCACCTTTATGAACTCCGACTTACTTCGTTCTGTTGGCATGCACATCTCGACTTTGTGAATACTTCATGACTTATTAGTAGAAACATTTATGTATTCCGCAAGAGTACTTTTTTCTCATTCCGTTAGTTATAATATGCCATATGTATTAAATAATTAGTTGGTGTACTGGTATTTGCGTTGTCTTTACTAATGTTCGAATGTGCAAACTCATAAGACTGTAATTTATAAATAAATGCAATTTTACCTTTACGTTGTTTATACGAGTCTTAGTGTTCATTCTCAAATACATTTGGAGATTTAAATGGGCTGCAATCTCCAGTCTCCTCTTTCAAAAACTACACAATAAAGACCTTATCATCAGTGGGTCGTATATTTAATCTGTGCCTAATCTAAGCGTAAACTCCTCATGCTTTCTTTTATACTTGAAATAAACTCGCCTGTGGAACTCTTTCGCTGCACTGCTTTTCAGCTGACGACAATGTAGTCGTCGTCAAGTACAATGTACTTTCTTTTTCACAAAGGAGAACCCACTATCAAGGCCCGGAAACCATTCGAGGGTTGATAAGCGTACATTTGTCAATGTGAGAATGGCGTAATAATTGTCAGAAGTTAAAATTTGGTAAATTGGATTACTTAAGAGAAACGGCCCATAAAACAACCTGTTTACGTTGGACTTGAAGACGACCATAATATAGTCAGCTGGAAAGCAGGCAAAAAAGTTCCACAGTTCTTAGAAAAAAAATTGTTCATAGAATATAAGATTAGGTTTAGGCACAGATAAAGAGTGGGGAGAATTATTGATAGTGATTTCAGTTAGACGAGTGTTTCTCGTGAAAGTTTAGTTATAAAGAGAGACAAGCTCTCAACGTCTCTTCTGTGTAATAGAGGTTGCAGGGAAGACTACGAAGTATGTTTTTAACTTTGGCAGGAAGGATAAGGTATTTGTAGCAAATCCGGCCAATATGTGGCAACAGTACTCCATCCATGGACATATCTGGCTCTAACATACGTAGAAAATTGCATCAGTAGTTACATACCTACTGGATCAATAGAAGGATCCCACCATAATCCCAGCGACCTTGGCAACAGATTTGATGCATGTGTTCCATGTCAGATCAGGAGTAATGGACAAGCCCAAGAGCTTTTCAAAACATGAAGCGTCCTTAAGATGAAAGCCATTCATTTATACAAGCTAGGGATCAGTACGTTGATAGTGTAAAGACAGAAGTTGGCTTATAGATGCATAAAAAGTGACCAGCCATTTCTTTCCCTATTGTAACACAGGCTCAAGATCAGAGAAGAGAGAATCAGAGAGAGCTTCGTCGTTAACGGCTTTAATATACTGCCATAGATGGTAGTGCCGTTAGCATAAATGTCTACGAATGATCTAAGGATAGGATTTGGAAGATCATTGATGTATATTAGGAAGAGAGTTGGGGCCAGGATCGAAACGATGAGGGACTCCAGAATGAATATTCTGAGCTTCTGATTTCTGACCATTAACTACTACACTTATGAACCTTTCAGACATAAATTCTTTAATAATTGAGAAGGCATTTCCAGCTATACCGTTACTGGAGATATGTTGAAGTAAGACGTGTATTTTGGCTGAAGTGGTAGACACCTTCTAAACAATCTGTTTCTACGCCATTTCCACCACTAACTATTAATGCACTATTGTCTCACTGACAATAGTACCCACATTTACCCTTCTCCTCGAGTCGGTTCATGCCGTAATATATATTGAGTTTCATTTAAATAATAAGTAACAATTATCAATTTTCATCTACGAATTACAATCTATGAAAATACCTCTCCAATATGAGTATATATATATAGAATACTGACTTCCATTTGATGAAACGGTTTTCTTTTCCCAACCGTCTTAGTTTGTTATATCTTTATTTGGCTTATATTAGATGTTTATTACTCTAATATTTTTCTGCTTAATTTTTGTATATTTTATTTGAATGTTTATGTTTTTTATTTTGTTTACTTTTTATAACTCTAACGAATTCATTAATTCTTAGGACAGTTGTTGTAAAAACACGATCGTCTTATTTTTTACTGCTTCGTATATAAAAAAAGAAACTTATCATTCGAGTGAGAGACACAATTATTTTTCTGTTGAACTACAACTACTGTAACTACCAGAGACTTTGATCATTCTCAAGTGGTTAACTTTTTTCTTCTCTTTCACACACGACATTCTCTTGCGTTTTTATACAAGAATCTAAACCAATCAGTATTTTTTTTTTGTAAAATAAGAATCTGCTTTTCTTCTCTACATGATCTGATTTGCTATTCGAAGACGTTTGATGTGGTATCCTTTTTGTACATGTAATATATTTGGTTAATATAAATATCTTATTATATGTGCCATTCAGATTAGTCATTGTAAGTAAGGAATTACGTTCTTGCACCAGGTATATATATATATATATATATATATATATATATATATATATATATATATATATATATATATATATATATATATATATATGCATAATTGTCACGTCATGTCATATGCTTCTGGTACCATATAACCTAGTACTACCTGTCGCATGGTCGGGTTATCGGCGACTTAACCGGTTCCTCCACCAGCCTGTCTGGTGAGGAGGGTGGCTTGTCTCCAAGAAGGATTAAATACCAGACCTTTTAAAGGGCGTACGACCCCTCCTTTTGGGGGGGGGGGTCAACAGCAAACTATCATCATACATATATATATATATATATATATATATATATATATATATGTGCACGTGTGTAGGCGTGTGCACGCGCGTGCGTGTGTGTGCCTATAAGCACCGGTCGCATGGGTGGTGTGATTGTCTTTAACTAAATGTTTATAATAGGAAGGTTCCCTGGATCTGTGGGGGTATATATTGTTGGGTGAGTGTAAATATATAGGTGCATCTGGGCATCTATGCGAGTTCATGGAGACTTTTAAATGTGTATATATGCTTATGTATATATTTGTACATAGGCGTATGCTAGTTGGTGCATGGATACGGGTGTGCGTTTCTGTAGCTTTATGAATATAGGGGTTTGCGGGTATACTCATATAGATATGCGTGTATGTATATACGTGTATGTGTGTGTACACAATCGGTTCCATAATGCGATCCAGTGCATCTCTTGGTCTGTCATCCACCACCACTGCGGAAGCGATCACCCAAGGGCTTGACAGATGTACGAAAGGGTGCCTGTCAGGTAAAATTCTGTGATGGCCTCCAGGCAGGCGCCACTGAAGACTGAACTTCAGGCTAACAGTGCAGGGATCTATGGGAAGCTCAACCTAGACAGAAAAATCAGAAACTGTGACGCTCTGGTAAGGCAGTTTGAGAAAGTTGATAACACTTATTCTGGCTAGTCACTGCGACTAATGAGCTGCCGACTCGTCTTGGACAATGTTGCCAGTCTGGCGTACCCCATTGGAGGAAAGGGGTGAAATTGCAACTGACAAAACCCACTTAATCCTTTAACTATCTTGTCAGCAAATTCCTTACGAACCATGAAACGAAAACAGAAAAAGAACTCATATTGGAAGGACGTCACCCAGGAAAATAAGGCTTATAATACACCCAATTTCAAGTTTGAATCGTGGAATATACGAACGGTGCTTGACAGGTCCAACTCGGCAAGATCAGGAAGAAGAAGGTCCATTATATCGTGCGAATTAGAAAAATATGACATCAATATTGCTGCCCTGAATGAAGCCAGGTTCAAAGAGAGTGTTTTCATTAGAGATTCCGGCTGCACCATTTACTGGAGTGGCAAGGCTTCTAGTGAGAGAAACGAGCCCGGTGTCGGACTAGCCATCAAAAACGAGCTAGTGACCCATACGATAAATGACAGGCTGATGACACTCAGGCTACCTTTATCAGAAGACCGTGTGTGTACCCTGATAGCTATATATGCTCAAACTATGACAAACTGTCAGGAAACTATTGATATATTCTACCATCAGTTAGACAGTACACTTGCATCCATACCAAAACCGGATAGGATCATACTCATGGGAGACTTGTACGCCAGAGTAGAAGAGGATTATATCAGTTTGCCTAGATCACTAGGGATATGTGGATGCGGGAAAGTAAACTCAAACTCCTTTCACTTTGCATTGAACATCAGCTTTGCATCACAAACACATTCTTTAAACACAAATCTGTTCACAGGAACCCCTGGATGCACCCTAGAAGCAAGCATAGCTATTTTATTGACTTTGTCATAACTCTTCAACGTGACCTCCCAGATATCCTGGACACAAGAGCAATGAGGGGAGCAAACTGCAACACTGACCATATTATGATCCGGACACAAGCAAGATTCAAACTGAGACGCAAAATAAAGATAAAGAACCACCGTCTAAGAAGTTGGGTGTCAACGGCTTGAAACGTCAAAATGTAAGAGAAGAGCTGTTGAATGCTTTCAACGAAAGACTTGCTGAACCAACCGGAGATGTAAACTTAGATTGGCTCTCCTTCAAAGAAACTATTTATGAAACATCCAAAGAGTACCTCGGGCTGGTCGGGAAACGATCTGAGCACTTATTCGATGAAAATTGCGAAGAAATCAAGCAACTCATCAGCAAGATAAACGCTGCAAGATGTTCAATGTTGTTCATGAACACTAGATCCATCAAAGCAAATACGTTAAGGCAAACAACAAGCTCCAGTGCATATCTAGGGAACTGAAAAACAGTTCGTGGATTGCTAAGGCTGCTGAACTACAGATTCTAGCTGACACCAATGGCATGAAGAGGTTTTTATGGGAGTATGAAAGCAGTCTGGGGCCCAAATGTGAGCCAACTACTTGCAAGCGCCAATTCCACTCTCCTCACTGACAAATGCGAGCTTCTAAAACGATGGACTGTTCATTTAAAAACATTGCTTAACGAGATACCAGACATTGACGAACGAGCAATAATCAACTAGGAGCATTTCCCGACACAGCACTTGATGGACAGATGTCCTGACTCAGAGGAAATCAGCAAAGCAGTGCTGGTGTTACAGGATGGAAAACCAGCTGGGTCTGGCGGCATATGCCCCGAGATCATCAAGCGAGGAGGACAAAAACTACTTATCACTCTCTGCAAACTCATACAGAGTGCCTGGACAACTGCAACTGTCCCCCAAGTTTGGAAAAACCCGCAGCTAGTGGCCATATTGAAAAAGGGAGATCGCAGGCTGTGCAGAAACTACAGGGGTATATCACTGCTCTCAGTCGCTGGGAAAGTGTTCGCTCGTGTCCTCCTATACAGGCTTACAGCGGACGCTGTAACATTGCTACCTGAGGCACAATGCGGATTACGTTCAAACAGAGGAACAGCAGAGATGATATTCTCACTCAAACAGATCCAGGAAAAGTGTCTGGAGCAAATTATGGAGCTGTACATGATCTTTGTGGATTTTACGAAGGCTTTCGACACGGTGGATCGAAGCACTCTGTGGGAAGTCTTGCTGAAGCTTGGCTTTCCTGCACACTTCACCAGCCTTGTTGGAGCCCTTCATTCAGGCATGAAAGTCACAGTAAAGCTGAAGGGCGAGCTCTCCGATCCGTTCGACGTGCAGAATGATGTCAGACAGGGTTGCGTCCTCGCTCCAACCCTCTTCTCACTCTACCTGTCAGTTGTGTTTCGACATGCCTTTAGAAATTGTGATAAGGGTGTTTTTATACGATCTAGTTAATGTCAATAGAACAACAAAGATACTCGTACGGGAGCTCATGTTTTCTGATGACACCGCATTTGTAGCCTATATTCACGAGGATGCTCAGGAAATAATAACTCGCTTCGTAGGATCAGCCAAGGCCTTCGGATTGAAGCTTGACATCAAGAAAACCGAAATGATATACCAACAATCTGTTGGATCACCAGCAACAAGCCAGCCAATTAAGATTCAAACCCAGGAGCTTTACAATGTCAGCAAATTCCAATACCTCGGGACCACGGGCATGAAAACAACAAAATGGACGAGGAGATTTCTACAAGAATGGCTAACGCCTCCATATTCTATGGAAAACTAAAACAAAATGTCTGGCAAAATAAAGACCTGACTTTCACAAGTAAATGCTTGGTGTACCGCGCCATTGTCCGCTCGTCCCTCTTATACGGTGCAGAAACTTGGCCAGTGTACAAACTAGTAGCCCGCAAGCTCAACCCCTATATGATGCGATACCCCCGGTAGATTTTAAATGACAAGTGGTATGATTCGTTACCAACAGGGAGATCCTATCGCAAGCCAACCTCCAAAGCATGTATGACCTTCTCATCCGGAAAAATCCCTGAGATGGGTCGGGCACGTAAACAGAATGGAGAACTCCCGACTGCCAAAACAGATACTGTTTTCACAACTGGAGGATGGGATACGAGGCATAGGCAGACCTAAGCTCAGGTTTCGTGACACCGTCAAACGAAATCTAAAGGAGAGGTTGATCCCTACTGGAAGCTGGCAGACTTAGTCGCGACCATAACAAGTGGAGAATGATGGTTCACAGAAAGTCGTCTTCGGACACGAAGGACAGCACATGATGATGATATATATATATATATATATATATATATATATATATATATATATATATATATATATATATATATGTGTGGGTGTGTGTGTGTGTGTGTGTTTGCGTGTGTCTGTGTGTGTGTGAGTGGGGGTGCGTACATGTATGTGTGTAAGACACGTGTCAGATGAAAATAATATTTTAAAAACAATATATATATATATATATAACTACCTAATTTTCTCACATAAAATTAATATACGACAGTATAAATTTATGCGTGAACTTAAGGAATTTACTTCAACATTGCTCAATACGTAGGTAAAGCTAGTTAGTAAATTATAAAATATATATGGCGATTAAGCTACACTAAATATTCCGCGTTTCATCCACTCTAGGACTCGCCAGGCTTATGCGCATAAGCCTGAAGAGTACTAGAGTGGATGAAATGTGGAATATTCAAGGTAACCGTATCGCCATATATATTTTATAACTTACTATATATATATATATATATATATATATATATATATATATATATATATATATATATATATATATATATTAAAAAGTGGGAATATGTACTGTAATGCCTTTCCATATATTAGGCTTCCTAAACTACCATAGAGAAAAGTTGGTAGAGGCTGCAGGGGTCGAACTTTTTATAACTTTTCCCCAATTTTGACCCCTGAACATTATTGTTTGGGGCTCAAATTGAATTAAAATATTAGACCCTTGTTCAAGTAACCTACATCTAAAATTCCAAATTATTAGACCCCAAAGTGGCGCAGGAGTTTCGTCGAGTCTGCAAATGTCAACCCTGTAAACTTTTACCTCTTAGCAGCGAAACTTGCGCTCTAAAACTCACATTTATGATAACCGTTTATCTAACATTTTAACTGTTTAGACCAAATATTAGCTTAATAGTTTGCTAAAGGCCGCAAAGATAAGATTTTTTGAACGTTGACTGCATTTTGAGAAAAAAAAAACGATTAAACCCCTTTCCCTATGTCTTAATACACTTTATGTAAAATTTCAGATGTTTAGGCAAAAATTGGCTGAGTAATTATGTAGAAACAGCAGAGGTCAAATCTTTTTACAACTTTTACCCCAATTATGAAATCTAAACGTTTATTGTTTTTGGCTTCAATCACTTTCTAAAGTTATATTTATGTCCAAGTAACCTACAGCTA
>NC_136486.1:53971246-53993746 GCF_053919585.1 Euprymna scolopes
TTAATAAATAATAATTTTTCTGAATGAATACCAATTAAAAAATATAAGAATGAAGATGTCCAGGATTAAATATCTTCAGTGTAGGATGTGTGCAAATATGAAAGGGAAATTTTGGATTATTTGGAATAGTCAGAAAACTGCTTTTTATATGGAAGGTAATTTTATGTTAAATACTTGTTATATGGAAGCAACATTTTTAACCACGTTTGCCCGGTTTAAGCTACGACATAATCAATGTGTGCTTTGTAAAACTTGCCAATAAACAAGAACCCTCCAGGTAATCCAAAAATGACTTCCGGAGTTTGCACTAATTCTAAATGGTAATATGAGTATCACATTGAACTTCTACGCGACTGTAACGATTATATAATCTGTTACACTACCGAACTTGTCACATAATTCTAGTAAGACTTTTAGAAGAATTAAACTTACATATATACACCATGTTAATATGTATCGCTACAAATAACTATACATCATACGTATTAATTTGTATATTAATTATTATATTAATTATTATAATAATTACTATATACTTGCATATTCCATAACACGTACAGAGTAGACAAGTTTAAATTAGCCCAGAAAAAATGTGTAAAGAGGAGGAACATTCTTTCTTGTTTTAATTATTTTGACATTGATAAAATTACATGTAATTTTATAAAAGATGCTGGAGTTGTTCCCCGTTGACGTATATTAATTTCTGAGCAGATTTAACAACGTTTGCAGATACTGCCTGTAGATCTTCTCTGGTGATTCTCCTTCGAGCGATGTTTATGTCCTCGTTTAGTTGGTCTAGTTGTGAAGATATGTTGCATAGACCTTTCGGTTTAAACTCGCCCAAACATAAACACCACAAGATATTAAGTATGGGGAACGTAGTCGCCATCACCCTTTGCTAATTATTCACTTTTCCGTAAAATAAAATATGAACCAGAAGCAGTGATCTGTGAAGCGTGTGTCATGTTCCGACATCTTGCTGGAAAAAGAATTGTATGTCGTCTTCTGGTGTTCATTAGTTTGTTAGATAAAACAAAGGGATAGATGGGACAGGAAATCTGAAAAAAATGGTTCTTCCAATCTAATCATCTCCACGTGCACGTCGTGAGTTCTGCGACGCTAACGAAGCTCTGGTGAATGGCGAGTGTCCAGCGCCAGAAAACTGAATCCCCACTGTTGACTGCGGCATTCATGACTCACCGGCGTGTGGACCATTCTATGCCACCCAGCTACCTAAGTCCCAGTCATGAGTAAATAATATTAGCGGGGTAAAAGGAGTCCCTGCAAGCCGTGTTGGAGACACTCCTTCTAGGAGAGACAACTTTTACGAGAAATCTGCAATTACGAGTCATCATGCTATGGCTTGTCACTGGGCTAATGTTGCGGAGACTTAGAGAAAGGCACACGTGTCGTACAAGCGCTAATCACTTTAATACAACGGTATACAATTGTTACTCCAGATCTATCTTTTATCCCTTACCTTTTTCCATCTGATATTTATCTGTCGTTTATTTCTATTGCAAGTTCTACGGCAATGGATAGTGGCAATGTGTACAGACTTGACCAGTTGAAGGTACACAGTCACAAATCTGCACAGAGGCGACAGAACCCCTATCTTAACATCGTTGTTCGGCCTTAACATGAAAGAGACCAACTTTGGAGGGGAAGCTGTAACTAAGCAGCCCTATTCAGGAAGAGCACTGATCACCCAGTGTCTTAGGAAAGTGCTAGAAAAGGTGCACAAAAAAATTGTATGTCTTCCTCTCACTGGTTATTTCTCTGCGGTTATCGGTTGTTAATGTAAGCAGGAAGAAAAAATATATCTCCAAAAAGGAGTAAAATTCAATTAATGATGTTGGAATGCACGCGCTCTTCTTGATAAGGAATCATCCATCCGTCCATAGCGCAGGATAGCGCTTGTCACCGCAGAGCTACGGACACTTGATATAGATATATCTGCTCTATCAGAGATTCGTCTCACAGCAGAATATCAAATGACAAAGTATCAACAGGCTGCACTCTGTTCTGGATTGGAGGAAATTGGTAGAAATAGTGGAGTCGGTTTTGCGATAAAAACGTCCTTAGTTTATACCATGGAATTTCCTTCCAGTATCTGTGACCGCATCATGAAATTCGTGTTCCTCTCTCACACAATAGATTAATCACTATTCTTTCGGTCTATGCACCAACCCTTCAAGCGAATGAAGATGACACCTTGTGTTTCTATAAGTCTTTGCTCACTGCTGTTGAATTTAGGCAAATTAATGAAAAACTTGTTATTCTTGGTGATTTAAGTGTCCATGTTGGGAAAGACTATGAGACCTTGAGTGATAATGGCCGCTGTGGTATCGGTACCATGAATGCTAATGGCATTCACCTATTAGAGCTCTGTTCAGAATTTAAGCTTGCTATTTGTAACATTTTTTTCGCCGTAAACTGCAGCACAAAGCAACTGGGATACATCTGCGTTCAAAGAATATTCACCTAATTGACTTCATCATAACTCAAAAACGCGACCTTCGACATGCATATACTCTTGGGGGCATGTGCAGTGCAAGATGTGACCCCGATCACAAGTTGGTGAGGGGAAAGTTTAATCAACGAATCCGTAAAAAAGTTTGTCATATTGGAAGCAAGTTGCGTAGGCGTATTATAGTCGGCAAGTAAAAGTTGCCTGAAGGTTAAATGAGTATGGCGGAACAGATTGATAATCTTACATATGATGATACATAGGTGAATTTCAACAGGGATAAGAAAAATAATTGGTTTGACGACAACAATCTTGAAATTAATCAGTTGCTGATGAATAAACAGACAATTTATGAATCTTTACTTCGTGAAGATCATTCTGATCATACACAAATTTGGGGCAAAACAAAGAAGTTAAAGCAACATTGCAACGTGAGCTAAGAAATATGAAAAATCATTAGTGGATGAATATAACGGAGCAGATCCAAAAGGCTTTTGACACAAAGTATTCGAAGAAATTTTATGGACTCCTGCGCCAAGTTGTTGGTCCTTCCACATCTTCAATATTTTCCCTAATGTAGAAAGATGGTTCTGTTGTCATTAAGGATTCGGAAAATAACTTAAAGATAGCAAACACCCTTTAATGGTATGTTTTACAATCTCTCAGCAGTAGATGTTGATGCAATGAATAGCCTACAACAATATGATATCATATTCAGAGTTTGCCTATTCTGGTTGAGGTGCAGTTGACTATCGTACAAGACAGCAGTGGCAACGCATCTGGTTTGGATGGTGTTCCGGTGGAACCTTAAGATTGGAGGGGTGAATATTGCTAATGCTATCCTTGGTTTTCTTAAGGAAATCTGGGAAGGTGCTCCTGTTCCACAGGATGAATTGTTGGTGTCTTGGCGACCCTGTTTAAAGGAAAGTTACAGAAGAATATTTGTGACTACTACCGCGGAAGATGCGGAGAAAGTTCTCGTACGACTTATATTAAACAGGTTACTGGATGATGTTTTCCTAATGCTATTCCAGAGTCATAAAGTGACTTTAGGTCTGGCAGAGGAATAATGGATATGATTTTGGTAGTCTGGCAGTCCAAGAGAATGCATTAAAAACAGAGACCGCTGTAGTTATGGATCTAAGCAAAGCATTTAACACCGTCAACAGGGATGCTCTCTGGTTAATCTTAGAGAAAGTAGGTGGTCCTCCAACCTGTGTTAGAATATCGAGGAACTGCACAGCGACATGAAGCCCGAGTCTCGTTTAACGGAAAATTGTCTGATGAAATCCCAGTTGATACTGGTGTCAAACAAGGTGATATTCCTGCCCCTACACTTTTCTCTATATATTTTGCTGCTCTACTTGCGAATGCGTTTCGGAATTGCTATAAGGGTCTCATGTTAGAGTTTCAAACCAAAGGTCGCATTTTTAATCTTAGAAGATTTAATGCAAGAACCAACCTGCATCATGTCTTAGACAAGGAATTACTGTATGCAGACGATGCTGTTTTTTGTCGCACAATGTGACTGATATGCAGCATATAATAGATAGCTTTGCTGACTCCTTCACTACATTTGGTCTGAGGATCAGTCTGTCTAAAACAAAGGCGATGTACACTCCTGCACCGAGCCAGTCATACGGGGAGCCTAACCTCATGGTTTGTGGTGTTAGACTGGGAGTAGTTGATTCATTTGTGTACCTTGGTAGTTCTCTGTCGACCGATGACTGTCTCAATACTGAAATACGCAGACAAATTCAGGAGGAATCTATAGCTTTTAGAAGGTTTAAGAGAGAGAGAGAGAGGGAGAGAGTAGCCTGTTCGTGGCATCGCAGACAAGACTAAGGTCTGCGTTTACATGAGCTTTGTGCTAACCACACTGTTGTATTTATCGGATACATGGACATTGCCTCAAAGGCACATTAAATGGCTTGAACGATTTCATCAACCATACTTGAGACTTACTTAAACATAATGGTACAAGCACAAGTACCCGATACTCAAGTCCTTGTGACAGCATGTTGCTCTAGTGTTGATATCCTTGTAATAAGATATCGCATGCGTTCCGTGGGCCACCTGGTGCGAATGAAAGATTGTAGCCTGGAAAAATAATTTTTGACGCGGAGCTGGATAATGACATGCGCTCTAAAGTCTAGGAAGAGGTTCAGAGACTATACAAAGAATACTTTGAAAATCTTAGAAATCGATATCCATACATAGGAAGAACTTACTCTACGAAGGACGAAGTGGCGAAAGCTTGCATGTAACATTTGTGATTCTCTGGAGAAAAGAATGCAGGCCCACAGCAATCTGAGGTGATAGCTTCGTAAAGGTTAAAGTGATGGTATTTACAATGACTCACAGAGCTTCAAATGAACGAGAACTTTTGTCGAAAGCTTGCTACGTCAACCACCTGAAGTCGTTCAAAACTCCTTTTCAAGTCCACTTTGCACCTATTAGTCCGAACCAACGATCTGTTTAACATGCAGCAAAGTTTGCAAGTCTAGTGCAGTTTAGAGAAGACATGTGATTGTTCATAGAGAATACTTTTTAACCGCCAAAGGAAGTCAACTGAGTGGAAATTGCTCCATGTGTATGCCCCATCTGCTTCAAGAGGTTCAAATCTGCGGCGGGAGTGCACAGTCATCTAGGATGACATGAACAACAAGATTGGGAGAACTAAATGTGACGGCAATCATCTGTAAAGATGCAGCAATCAAATACATATATGTATATTTTATATATATATATATATATATATATATATATATATATATATATATATACATATATATATTGTTTGAGGGTAAACAGTTACATATAGTCGCTACAAACATCCATGTGTTTCAGTCAATGAGACTACCTCAGGAGAGACCCTGAACCTATCGACACCATAAAGAAAAAACGCCGAAGAAAATGGGGGAAAAGTAGCTCTTCAAAAAATATGAAAAAGTTGCGAGCTCTCTAAAAAATGAAGAATAAAAAATGGAAAAAACTGCATTTAAACCTGTTACGAAATTGTTCAAAAATAGTTTACAGCTACATATAAATATTAAATGATTAAAGTGGGTCATAATTTTGCTGTAACTGTGGATATATAGGAGAGGGGCATGGGGGGTTCTGTTTTATAACTGATTTTCACGTGTCAGGAAAAAATTGCAAGTGTGTCTATGATGGAGAATGAACGTTAACAGACTTATGCAGACATAATCATACCGAGACACACATCCATATATATATATATATATATATATATATATATATATATATATATATATATATATATATATATATATATATATATATATAGGCACGACATGTACACACACATATATATGTGCGCACACACATACACACACACACACACACATATATATATATATACAATAATATACACACACGATACGCATCTATATGTATGCATATCATATATCCTCGTTGTATTCATTCGTCCCGAATTTGAACATTTCAAACCTGAAACACACACACACACACACACACACACACACACACATATATATATATATATATATATATATATATATATATATATATATATATATATATATATATACGTGCAATTTGTTGGGTTTTTTTCTTTATCTATGTACTATCTTGAGTTCGTCGGTAATATTATTTTTAAATGTGAAACATAAATACAAAACCTTCAGAAGTATAGCTCAAATCTTATGACTAATGTATAACACTGTAAAATAATCTATCGATCTAATAGAGTAATCTAACTATTTTCTCCGGACGTAAGTGTCTTTTGTGTTATTTTTTACTTTTTATTCTCATAGTTTTGGTTACGGTGAAATTATTGTAGTAATTTATAACAACAATATTCAATGGTCAGTACACGCAAGAAGTTTCGTTATATTCCGGGTTTCTGTTTTTTAATAAATTGTCCGCTTCTTAATAAGACATGTAGACGCACTATTTTTTTCGCACGGGCCAATAAATAAGCGGTCTGCATTGCTACAGCTTTCACGGCTAAATGGATGTTTGGTTTGATTATTTCCTCTCCCCCAACCGGCATGCCTACCGCGTCATTTTTATTTATCCCCCCCCCCTCGCTGTCATTTTTTATTTTATTTTTTATTTTTTTTACGGCTGGGGATTGCATAATAACACTTTTCACCCGTTCTTGATATTACGATAGCCGTTTTTACCATGAGGAGTTGCAGGTGTTTCTTTCGAAAGCCTTTCGTAACATGATGAGATTAGAGGTTCGGCACAATTAAACAGCAACTACAACGATATTTGAGGGGTTGGCAACTTCTAGCGGCAACGCTGGTGGACGAGTAGTGCTGGTATTCAATATAATCATAACAATCCGGAGAGATAACCTATTAGCGAACGTGTAATAACATGTATTGCTTAGGCCAATATTTATTATGCTTTTTTTTATTTTATTATGAAAACATTACTTAGTGACATATACTTAGCGTAAGCACATGCAAGATGTTACTTATTTATTGATGAGACATAATTTCAAAACGTATAATCAGATAATTGCTATGTACAATACCAAAAAGATGTGTTAAATAAAATTTGCTTAAGTTATTAACAAAATCTTTATTTATGTAAGTTTATCCAGGGTTATTTTTGTTCTGCCATAGTTAGTTTTAAGAAATTTATAAAGATTTAAAACAACAAAAAGCTTAAAAGTCAATCAGGTTGACGAATGGAATTATAGATCTGGTGAATAGGATGAAAAATAAAAGATTTTAACATTAAATTTTTCTATAGGTTATAACTGTAATATATATATATATATATATATATATATATATATATATATATATATATATATATATATATATATATATATACACTTGTGCCCGATATTATTCATACCCCTCGGATCTTTGAGCTTTCTATAAGAATATTGCTCAAACCAGAAGGTAGACAATATTAAAGGGATTTCAAACAATAAATCAAGCATAAGCATTTAATATAAACTCAACAAAAAAATAAATTATGCAAGTTTGAAACATTATACAAAGGAAAACAATAATGGCACTAGTTCAAAATTATTCATACCTCTCTTACTAATAGTCAATAGCATGCCCTTTATTCTTAATAACTGCCTGTAACCGTTTTGGATATTTATCAACAAGGTTTTTACAAGCATCAACACTGATTTTTGACCATTCTTCAATGCAGTAGTTCTCCAAATCCCTCAAATTTCTAGGTTTCCGCTTTTTAACCTCAGTTTTTAATATGTGCCAGAGGTTTTCGATAGGGTTCAGGTCGGGACTCTGGCTAGACCATTCCAAAACATTAATTTGATTATGCTCAAACCATTTCTTGACTATTTTGGCAGTATGCTTTGGATCATTATCCTGTTGAAGGACCCAGTTTGGTCCTAAATAGAGCTTCTCCGCATCCTGTCTAATGTTTTTCTGGAGTATCTCCAAATATTGCTCCTTCTTCATGGTTCCATCTATCTTGACCAAACTACCTGGACCACTAGCCGAAAAGGAGCCCCAAAACATTAGGCTACCACCACCATGTTTCACCGTGGGTATGGTGTTCTTTGGGTTGTAAGCTTCTCCTTTCTTCCTCCAAACGTAAGAAGCATCCATATGGCCAAACAATTCAATTGTTGTTTCGTCAGTCCACAAAATACTTGAGAAAACGGACTCTGGAGAATTCACATGGGTCCTAGCAGACTTTAGACGTACTGCCAGGTGTTTTACGTTGTGCAATGGAGTCCTTCTTGGTCTTCTTCCTTTCAGACCATTTTCATGCAGAGTCCTTTGCAATGTTTGCCTTGATATTTTTATGCCAGAAGACTCCAGATTTTCTAAAATGTCCTTAGTAGTGGTGGTTGGATTTGCATTAACACTTCTTACAATATTCCTGGTGGCTCTAGCAGACAGTTTCATTTTCCTTCCTCTACCAATCAAGTTGTTTGTTGTGTGGTGGCTCTGGAATTTTTTGATGATGCTCTGTACTGTTGCTGTAGGGACCTCAAATTTCTTGGAAATTGACTTGTAATCTAAACCATCCTTATGTGAATTAACAATTTTAGTCCTAAGATCATTACTAAGCTCTTTTTTCTTCCCCATTCTAATAATTTTTATTCTTTTATTGGTTTTCAGTTGATATCATTTTAATTTCTGAAAAATGCAAAAAACGAAATGAAATTAATCAAAGGTTGTATAAAAGCATTCAAAATAAGAATCAAACAGGAAACAAACAGTCAGAAACTCGATTAATACTGAAAAAATAAGGGGGTATGATTATTTTTGAACATTGCAGATTTTATAAATAGCTGTATATTTCTTTTATTACAAGTATCCTGAGATTTTAAAATGACGAAAATGATCAGAAGAGGTTTATTAAGAATATGTATCAATATGGACGTAAACAATAAATTCTTACAAAGTTACACCTAATAAACTCAATTTTCAAGGGGGGGTATGAATAATATCGGGCACAAGTGTATATATATATATATATATATATATATATATATATATATATATATATATATATATATATTATAAAAAAAGTGTAATTTCAACGTAAAATCCCGGGGTTAGCCGGAGCTAAATCGATACGGTCCTTGCAAATAAAGCCAGAGATGGCTTGTGTCACCGGTTTCGAATCTATGGGCACGTGTTAATCGTGACTCCATATACTGACGATTCGCGAACGGAAGAAACACTAGTATCTGAAGGTATTTGTTTATTATAGTAAATACTTATTATCAGCCCTTTCATGAAACTCATTTGTTATCGTTGAGCAATTTCAGTTAAATAAAGTCGGCCAATTGAAGTCTTATCAATAGACTATCATATAATGATTAGATCACGCTGACTGATGTAAAAAAATCATTTGAAAATTAAAGGCTTAATTTCAATGTGATTTCACACTGTAAACGGTAGCCGAACCGAAACGGAATTCTACCTATATATATATATATATATATATATATATATATATATATATATATATATATATATATATATATATATATATACTAGCAAAAATACCTGTCGTTGACTCGGTTCAAAAACAGTCTACAGAAAATGGACTCTGATTTATGAAAGTTTGATAGGTTATGAAAAAAGAGGGTTGTAAAGTGATAGCTTCAAATTTGTGGGTATCAAAACCCAAGCAAAATATAATGAAAGTAAAAATAAAATAGATTAACCCCATAATTTATTATACCATACCTGTTCACACTGAAATACTTATCACAATATTCTGTGAATCTATATTAAAAAAAAACTTGTTAAACTTTGTGACATTCCCATTTTATTGAGGTCAGGCGCGAACGAACACCCCATAATTTTATTATACTATATTTCTTCAAACAGAAACATAATTATCAAAGTATACTTACGCAGATAGATATGACACGTCTTTATAAAAGTGTGTGCCTATTTCCATTCTATGGAGGCAAGGCGTGAACGCAGACCCCACAATTTTATTAGACAATCCCTATTTAAGTTAAACCATACTTATCAAAGTATTCTCATGTGCATCTATATCAAAAACACTTGTAAACTTTTTTTGTTGTTTAATTTATAAATTATTATTTCTATACTTTGTGTGTGCCAGGCGCGAACGTAGATCCCACAATTTTAATGAACCACGGTTCTGCCAGATCAAACCTACCAATCCCTGTGTCTCGATAAATCTTTTATCATGATAAGTAATCTGTCTGTTAAAATATTCAACCATATATGAGCCTATCCGTGACCAGATACACACACCCACACACATTCAGCTTTATACTATATATATATATATATATATATATGTGTATATATATATATATATATTGATAGATAGATAGATAGATTTGTGTTTGTATTTGTATATTTGTGTATATATTCCTCTATTTATTAAAAAATAAAAACGAGCGATATCTTAATAACGAATCAATTGATACTTTTTTTTTCTGATAGACATACAATTGGCTTCGGATTGGTTCAATAGAATGCTGGGCACTACGTTCACACCCACCCAAGTATATATATATATATATATATATATATATATATATATATATATATATATATATATATATATATATATATATATGTGTGTGTGTGTGTGTGTGTGTGGGTGTGGGTGGGTGTGTGTGTGTGTGTGTCTTTGTGTATATACATATATATTCGGAGTTAACCCAAAAAAGTGGCCCCAACTCTTAATAATAATTAATTAATTAATATATATATATATATATATATATATATATATATATATATATATATATATATATATATATATATATAAATTCTTACGTACATTTACTCGTAAATTATGTGTGAAATTTGTCATCATCCTCATCATTATCTACAGCGAAGGTGTGAATCTTATAAATAAACTTTTTCATTTAAAAAAAAAAGTCCAGCCGTATTTACTATCGATCAGTTCGATTTTTGTTTCGTCAAATCCTACGTCAATTTATTTGTAAGAAATCTATGAAATTCGTCAACATCATCATAATCTACAGCAGATGTGTAACTCTTATAAATAAACATTTTATTTTTTTAAACACGTGTAGGCGTTTTTAACACTAATAATTTCGGATTTTTGTTTTCCTCTTCTTCCTACGTCCATTTATTTGTTAAATATTTTGTGAAATTTGTCATCATCGTCATTATCGACAGCGGAAGCGTGAGTCTTATAAACAAATATTTTTTTAAAAAAGTCCAGGCATTTTTAATAATGATCAGTTGGGATTTTGTTTTTTACTGATACTTAAGTCCATTTATTTGTAAAATAATGTGTAAAATTTGTCATCATCATCATTATCTACGGCAGAAATGTGAGTCTTATGAACAAAACATTATTTAAAAAAAAAAAAAACTCCAGGCGTTTTCATTGCTGATAAGTTGGATTTTTATTTTCGTCTGATTCCTAGGTCCATTCATTTGTAATATAATGTGTGAAAGTTTTTATCATCATCATTATCTACAGAAGTTTGAGAAATATAAACAAACTTTTTTATATAAAATGTCCAGACGCCTTAGACGCTGACCGTTTGGATTTTGTTTTCGTCTGATTTTGACGTCCATTCATTTGTAAAGTTACACAACACATCCACGAGTGACTGCCTCTTCTACAAATTGTTTGTATTGGATTTTTTTTCCTTTTTTATTTATGTGAAATCCATTTAATCGTACCTATCACCATCATCGTCGCCCTAATCATTGAGGATTTATAATTTTGGAACGGTTCTTCATGTATATTTCATATGTATGTCTATGTGTGCGTGTGTATCTGCATAGGTATGTATATGCGTACACGTGGACCTCTTTGTGTGTATGTTTGCATGTATGTGTACATGCATATGTGTGTTTGCGTATAACTTTTTGTATGCATGTATGTATGAATTAATGTGTTTATTTCTATGTGTGTGTGGGGTGGTGAGGCAAACCTTCTAGAAGAAGCAATTCTCTGATTTAAAAAGAAAACTATAAAGCGGAATACCAGTACCCGCATTAAGCTGGTCTGAAGTTTGACATGTTGCTGGCTATCTTGCTCTTGCGTGTTGCTTGGTGTCAATATTTTAAACCAAAAGTGAGATTTAGCTGTCGTACAAAGCTAAAACTCTTTAACATCATCTTTGTGTAGACACACCTCAAGGAATTTGTTTATAAAAAAAATAGTCCTGTGGACATGGAAAAGTTGTGGCGCGTGTAGGTATGAAATGATGGAAGCATGTAATAATTGATCTGCAATCATTATATGTATGTATGTGTGTACGTATTTGTATGTGTATGAATGTGTATATATATACATGTGTATGTATATGTATGTATATCTATGTGCATATGTGTGTATATATGTATGTGTGTACGTATGTTTATGTGTGTATATATATGTATATATCATGGTGTGTGTATATATGTTCACCCATGCATGTGTATATGTATGTGCATATATGCATATATATAAGTGCGTATATATGTATGTGTTTTTATATGTATGTAAATGTAAGTGCATGCATATATGTGTACGAATGTGTATGTGTATATTTTTGTAGATTTGTGTTTGTATTTGTATATTTGTGTATATATGTGTGTGTAGGTGTATGTATGCATGCGTGTATGTATAAGTATGTAAGTAGTTGTATTATGTATTCTGTATGTATATATATATATATATATATATATATATAAGTGCATGTTTATAGATATGTATGTTTATATATATATATATATGTGTATGTTTATGCATGTGTATATATGTATGTATAAGTATATATATATATATATATATATATATATATATATATATATATATATATATATATATATATATATATATATATATATATATATATATATATATATATATATAGCAATGCCCGTTTTCAGTATCACGTCTGCTTGACCATGCCAATTCGCCGGCAGGACTACAAAAGGCATTTTCGGGCTCATTGAATTTCAGTGTCTGAGGGAGGGGCACTCGTCTGAGAAGACGTTTCAATAATTTATATATATATATGTGTGTGTGTGTGTGTATGTGTGTGTGTGTGTTTGTGTGTTAATGTTGTCTATTAGTTTACGTAATTATAATGCGGGTAGTTATTAGATAATCCCTTGCTAAGATTATAAAAGAAACAATCGTTACAAATCAAATAAACGTGGCTAAACGCGTGCTCGTAAAACCGACACAGTAAATTAATTAAAATTGTCTACCGACAAATCTGTTATATATTTGCATGCACTTTTTATGTATGACGTAAATAATTTACAAACGGACATATCAAATTTCGTCCTTATACTTAACGACACTGATGTTATACGTCTTTAATTTTCTTATGTATTGCTCCACTTACCTTTACATTGACCTCATATTTTAAAGTGTGTGAGAATAGTGTTACTTAGTAATAATGCTTAAATTATGTTTTGGTTCCTGACGCTACCAGAAAATTTAATACCGGGCAACATCAGTACGCTTATACATATAACTCTAATGTCAAATTTAAATAATTAAGGCCCCATTTACTTAATTCAATAGACCTATTCGAAGCGAAGTCAGGATTTATGAAATAAGTCCACTTCATTGCTTCTCAGTGTTCACGTGTTATCACCGGCAGTATTCTGTCTCTTTGAAACATGTCGTTTTCTTTAATTTCGCATACAACAGTGTTTGCAGTCGCAAAGGCGTATTCTTGTAAGACAGCGGTGTTTAATCCGTTGCTCATTGTAGTATAAAAAAAAAATGAAACATAAAAACAAAATAAACGTTCAAATAATAAATGACTTGAGGTGGACACATCAACTGCGCTGTTTCAGAACGAAAGATTGCATTAAAATTGGCGCTGGTTATTTTTTGCTCGAATGTCTCGGCATGTCGCTGACACCCTGTTACGGTTCAGTTAACAATGAGCAGCAATTGAGAGGACATTTATCATTGCTACGGTGAATTACGTGACCAAGATTCCCTGAGTCTGTTCAGAAGACGAAGTATTTTTTCACTGAATCTCACATGGAATATTTTATTCTAGTTTATTTTCTAAAATTTCTTTTTTTTATTTTCCCCTCCTTCATGTTATTCATTTTTGTCTTCGCTTTTGGTTTTGTTCCTATTTTTAGTTAATTTTACTACCCTTTTTGTTGTGTTTTATAATTATGTTCTCAATGCTTTTATGCATAGACAGAATGCAATTCTGCTTTTATGTTTACATAGCTTTGACCAAAGAACTCTGGAACGCGTTCTTTGCGAGCATTTTTTTAATTTGTGAATGTAATAGTATAATTACAAATCTTTGTATTTGATACCGTTCATAACTTCAGCACATATCGGATTTATATATTGCTGATTAATTTGTCTTACTTAACAATTAATTTGCAAAAACCTGTGTTTGCCGAAGTTTTATATATGAGTATGCGACAATTTCATGTAAAGGAACAACCTTGTATGAATTAAAATTAAAACTATTAATAAATGTAAGTATAATAAACTTTACTAATTATTTACTAATTATAAATCTATAATACTTACATCTTTCATATATATAAAAGATCATATCCTTAATCCATTGCACGTGGGTATGCACCTTCCTTTAAAATTGCCTTATCTTCCGCCATCATAGTTGCTGGATATTACGGAGATGCTAACCATTGTATGATTGAATTGGTACGTGCAATTTACATTACCGTTGTCCTTTATTGACTGTTGACTTATACACACCGTTTCGTTAATGATCCCATTCACTTTCCCTTTCTACCTTCGTAATATTCTCCTTTTCTTTTTATTTTGTCTAAACTCATCTCTTCTTTTTAATTTTTTTAAACTTTAATTTCTATCTCTTTACTCTTAATCCTTAACTATAATTCTAATTATATATAATATATAATTTATATTTTCCCCACACTCTCTTCCCCTTTTTCCTTTTCAATTCTTTCTCTTTAGTCCTCCATACCCTCTCTATCCCGCACTTTGAATCTTGGTATTCGATGCTAACTTTTAATGTTAAAGTATGTTTTATTTTAACTTGAATCATCTAAAGAAATCTGCTTATTATTGTCGTCTCGATTAAAAAAATTGTCATGCTTTAAGCAAAAAAAATACAAACAAATAAAAACCGAGATTGAAATAATAAAAACACACACATCTCTCTTTCTCTCTCTCTCTCTCTCTCTCTCTCTCTCTATATATATATATATATATATATATATATATATATATATATATGTACACACACACGCACACACACACACACACACACACACACACATATATATATATATATATATATATATATATATATATATATATATATATATACAAGATTTTACGGAGCTGACAGTAAACGAAGCACAAGTCCAAGATTCGAATTTCACCCTCATTAGTATCATCTGTTATAAACATCCGAACTCAGGATTGGAAACGTGATTTTTTTGTAACTGATCAACCGCCACGGACACAAGTAATTCTATTAACCAGATCCAGCAAATCGCCCCAAAATCTGAATGTGGAATGGACCTACTTTGTCCTGACACGGGACGTCGTCATAGTCATCAAATAAGCTAACATACCCAAGCCAATGTCTTACAAATAGGAGTTTAAGCGCGAAGGAGCGATGCTATCCAGCAATGCTAAACTAGTGAGAAATTAATGATGGGAGTTTTCAATATGTGTGAGATTATATATAATAAATTCCATAGCCAAACACCGTCACGGCCCACAAGAGCCGTGCCTGTCACCGACACGGAAGTCCAAGACTGGAGAAACGCACTCATTTGCGCTCAACAGTTAGACGAATCCGAACCGAGGATGCGAAATCCGAGCCTCTTGCATGCGAGGATGGTTGGATGATTGTGTCCCTTGTCTAGACGAAGTAGGTCCATTTCACAGTCGGATTTCGGCGCGGCGCTGTGTTGGTTAATAGAATTTTTTTTTGTTCGGGGCGTTGGTTCAGTTGGTAGAGTGCTTGGCTCGTATGCAAGAGGCTAGCGCTTCGAATCCTAAGTTTGGATGTGTCAATCTAATGGGCTTCTCGTTCGTTGACCGCCATGGGTCTTGTTGGCTGCGACGATATTTGGCTGTGGAATTTATCATTATATATATATATATATATATATATATATATATATATATATATATATATATATATATATATATATATATATATACATAAAATGAATACATTACAAAAAACATATTCCCGAAAGCATGATGCTAACAATTTTATAATTTATTCCCTTAATTGAATTGAAATTTACAATTTTTGACAGCATTTGCTTCGAGGCGCAAGATCGATCACTGATCATTATATAAATTGGGGCACTGTTATTTGTCATTTACTCACTATATATATATATATATATATATATATATATATATATATATATATATATATATACGTAACACCACTTACCTTGATGGGGATGAGGCATAAACATGCTGCTACCGTTTCCAATGATCTTAAATAGCCGCCGCTGGAGGCTTTAATTTAAATATTTCTCATATGATCTATATCCTTTCTTTTGAATATAGTGTACGATTATGAATATCTTCTGTCTCTAATAATTATTATGAACGGTGAAATAAATTTATGTATGAAAACAAAGGAGACGACTCTGATATTGTCCCATGATAGTAGATCATCAGTTTGATGCATGGTTTTTATAGTTTTCATATTTAAGATCTGTCGTTGACATATATATATATATATATATATATATATATATATTATAACATACTACCTAGCTCTACCTACGTATTAAGCACTGTTGAAGTAAATACTTAAAATTCACGCATGAATTTATATTTTCGCATGGTAATTTATGTGAGTAAATGAAGTAGCTCATGTAGCTCATGTTTTTTTTTTTGTTATTTGCGATAAAACTACATGACACTTACCAGGCGTTTTAAAGATTTAACTATTATTCTATGATTCAAATTCTGTAACAAATGGTAAAAAAAATTGTCTATATTTTATACAAATAAAATCTGCTGAAATTTTTCTGCATTTATATGTTTAGTGTTTTGGCAGGCTAGCTTAAATTTTGCTGCTCACGGATGAATTTTTCTCAGGGGTTTTCTTTGCTCAGTTGTCTGCCTAATATCCTCGTCAGGCTACACACACACGCACACACGCACACACACACACACACACACCCACATATATATATATATTACGTGCATTTTTTTCTTGATATTGCAAGACATAAAAAAATTGTATTTTGTATGAATTCGTTCAATTTTCCGGTGCACTCCTTGTACATGTGATCTCAGGTTATAACTACTGAATACTCTTATTTAATGGTTGTTTTTCGTATATCTTTGAGCGTGATATAACGCAAATAATAGAGGAAGAGAACATAATCATTGTATTGAAGAAACCAAATGCGTCGCATTTCTCCCGATCTTTCTTTCTCATAAATCTCTTTTTCCAAACCTTCCTTCCAGCGCGGGCGTGTTTCAACCCATTCCTCGTCTTAACATATTTCCGCCTTCCGGGCTCGCGCGGCCGCTTTATCTCTGGCATGACATGAACGTGCGCATTTCTTAGCGTCTATCTCTTCAAGTGCACTAACTCTCCCTTACTCAGAGGATGTTCCGCGAACGAAAAGACGTATTATTCGGACCATTTCTCCTGACAGCCGCCATCAATCAATCATTAGGTTCGCCATCTTGATTTTCACGTGATCAAAAGCTACTGATCGCGTGGCGTGTTTTGATTGGTGTCTTCCTTACTGGGTCGGACGTTCACTTGCTCATATGGTTGATGGGGATTGTGGGATATTTGCGGAGATTTTGAAGAATCATATAAGAATGATGGGGTTAGTGGGTTTTCTTGACAGCCACCATTATTATGTAATTTGGATCGAAAACACAAATAATTTAATAAAAATAATTTATTATTTTACCAAGGAATATCCGAAATTTAGTATTTCTTATTCACGGACTCCTTTTTTATATTATACGAGAATAAACTACTAGCAAATACTTTATCTATTATAATCAAATCTTTACATTTTTGGCTAATACATTTCTATTTAGCAATCAAAATATGTTCCATTTTCGCAGAACCAAGTCCAAATATTTTTCTCTTGGTTCACCGACAAAAGGAAGATGGAGATATAAATTCAGCCTTGTCCCTGCGTCCGTTTGTCTGTTCGCACTTTTCTTAATGAAATGGTTTTAAATTTTGCACAAACATTAAACATGATATGATTAAAAGGTAACAGAACGGATTTTCTGGAAATACTTTAGTTGCCCCTCCAGGAAGGCCTTTTGAGTGAAAACTGCAAAAGTTGATATTTTTGCCTTGGATTTCTATAAACCTTTCTGAAAAGTTGTAACTAAATGATTTCAATATAATTTTGCAAGTCTATATTTTTCGATAGCTCTGGGGTGTGTCGCAGGGTCTATTTTTGGGCTAATGGAAAAACTTTATTTTCGAGTGTATTTTCTATATTTCTCCAAAATGTTCTGTGTATTTCTATTAAACAGTTTTAAATGGTGCTGAACTCAAATTTAAATATGTTAAGACCCAGTCAACCCGAATATATATATATATATATATGTATATATATATATATATATATATATATATATATATATATATATCATTTAAGTATTCGAGCAAGTAACTGCTCGACAAACAAACTGATACCTGCAGACTACTATCGAGTAATGACGCCGTAGGTACTGCATGAATAAAGAAAGTTTTAATTTTCTCGCCATATATTCCATTAGAATAGTAATAATAATAATAATCTCCATGTTCTTCTGTTTCATTTCAGATATTATTTTATATAATTTGCTATAATATCGATTGAAAAAGATTTTTACAAAATCAAGTATTAAGATTTTTCCAACTGGAAAACTATTCATGCTACAATATAACATTTAATAACTGTCCGCTCGCACTATTACTACTACTCTTTATTTCTATAACAGCGGCTGACTGACTGCTTCCAAGAATTAAAGACCAAGAAGAGAGAAAGAGAGAGAGAGGGGTGAGCAAGGAAAAAAGGCAAGGTGTTAAAGATGTTATGTGTGAGGGAAAATAATAATTCGGGGGCAGCTAATTTGTGTGTGAGAAATGTGGGAGTTCAATCTGCCTTCGATTCGTAGGCGGAAGAAGAGGGGTCGCTATTCGTATTGATATTTATTTATTTATTATTTTTTACACTTACTTTCTTTTCCTTCTCCCCTTCCTACCGAAATGAACACGCAAACACACACATATTATACAATTTACAAAAAAACAAAACAAAATAGGTTATACTATACTAAATTATGTATTGAAATTAAAAAAAACAAACATTGGTAAATGTTTTCTTTAACTACGACAGAATACCGATCAATACAATTTGGTTATTTAACAGTGTTCGGGGTCGATGCAACGAATCTGATATCCAAACCCGCCGTAAATTTACCGTTTGCATGATATTAACCTCTAGATTCTCGCTATAATTTGCATCATATAACCGTATTCATTAACGCTATACGTGTGCAGTTCTTATTGAAATCTACGTACAGAGCGTGAGGGCTCGGGACACTTCACAAGGCGCATGATTACGTAGCGGAAATTTAAAAGAGAGGGCATATTTTTCATGAAATAAAAATATCATCTCATTAGGAAAATCGGGGGGGTGTTACTTAAAGAAAAATTGTAAATTACACTTCAGAAACAACTGTTAAAACTTGTACTCGTTCTATAATTGAAACCCCAAATCGCAAAAAAAGGACAAATAAAAAGGAATTGGAGCGAAAAACAATTTTTTTTGTAAACTGTTCGTTAAAACTTATTATTTTTATCAAATAAAAAAGCACCAAAACCTACGTAACACAAAAAGAGGTCATTTTTTTGGTTTTTGAAAACTTTCAAGTTATTTCGAATGTCTGCCAAAAAAGTATTGGGCAATGTCACAAGTAATTTACAACGCGTGTGCACGCGCGACCGCATCATGTAAGAATAGCGAAGCCGGTGAAATTGCAAAAAATAGTGCGAGGGTTCAGGCGTTAATACCGTGCAAACCGTAAATTAGAGACGAGTTTGAATCTCACAGTTGTTTTCAGCTATCCAGAAAACTTATCCAAAATCAACACTTATTGGTCAGTGTTCTGCTGTAATTAACGTAAACACTTATAATAACATTAAAGATGTAGGTAACGCTTCTATATGTCCGCAAAATATACCAACACCTCACATTTCTACAAAAAATATATTTAAACTTCTATTTGTTTTATTTACATTAAAAAAAATAGTTTTTTCCGCAGTTTAAAGCCTGTTTTTCCGTGAGTCTTGCTCGACACCACCCGGCGAAAACTGTCGGATTATATCGAATGAGCAGACAATAATAAATGGAAGAAAAAAAAGTAAAAGCTGGAAAAATTATTATAATGAGAAAATTGATTCTGTCATACAAAGAATTTCTAATAGAGAATATAACAGGCTAACAACAACGTAGATTAAATAAAAGCGCATGCAGCACTGTCAACAAGAAAGAAATTGAAGGAGGGGTCATGAGAAACTTCATGATAAACCAATTGAAGTAGTACTTTAGATGCATCCAGTCTATGTAGAAAAAGCAAAGATTTACGGTCTGCAGACTTATTGGGGCGATAATTTGTTCCACTGCTTCACTAATGAACACTTTCTTTGCGACAAAGGCCAGTATAGATATGTGCCATTGGCTCAGTTGTCAAAACACAATTTTAAATTTATGCATTGCCAAGACTGTCACTGCAGTGATTTGGCTACATTTGAAGTTCCCATAAAGGAAAACAATAGAAATGAAATGTATGATAATGACTACAGAATGCCAATGACTCGTTTGTGTAGAATCGAAGATGGCTTTCCAGACTCAACTCAGAAATTGGAATATGCTAAAAGATTGCGTGACAATTTGTCTGATTTGAGTCCGAATTTGACAATTGCTCAAATGAAGGACATAATGTATTGCTGTAGCCAAATTCATTGAACTGACAAGCTGGCCCTGCAAAAAATCTTGTAACCACACTCGCAGTAACAGAGAACAGTAATCAGACAAGTCTATAGATGGTTGTCAATTGGAACATGGTTCAACAGATATGACGTGACGTCGCTATACTTCAAGGTGACTGATCAATGTATGCTCTGTTAATTTTCCAAACTAATAGGGATGCTACTATTCCCCACTTTTACACTGAATTGTGTTGCAATTAAAATGAATTGCATACTGAGGTTTATGTGACAACAAAATATGCCAATTTGTTTTTAAAGATTCTAAAGGCAATTATGATTTCAAAATAAATTTCTGTGACGTTTGGCAAAATGCGCAAAAACATTCAGAATTGTATGAATGGGACAACTGGGGGAAAATAACATTTCAAACAGTACTTGAAATTGTGACAGAAAATTACAAATTGACATGTATTGTATGCAAAAAATGTGAATTAGATATGATAAGAGGCTCGAAAATTCACTGATTTGCAAGCTATTGACGAGGGTTATGGAGTATCTACTTTCGTTTTTTTTGCCTTGCAATGAATATTTCCTCAAACTTTGGACGACTTTTGAAAAGTTGAACAATAAAACTAACAAAATTGACAAAAATAATGATTACATTGTGGCAATCACTCATTCAACTTCGTCCTCCGGATGGTCTCCAGAAATTTAAAAGTTTGCTCAAAACTGATGCTTCAGCGCTCAACTATTGTACAAATGTCAGCAAAATACTGGGAACATGGAAAAAATTACTAGAACCTTTCCTACTGCCATGAAATATTTGTGTGTTAAAATAAATATTTTTTTAGTTACAATCTTTGGAAAATTCATGTTAAAATTATGAATTTCAGTACATATAACAAAACTTTTTGGCACAAATTGCAAAGTAAAAACAACTATTCTGCACAGTTTTAATAAAGTCGACTTTGGGCATTATACTCACATTATTATGAATAATAATAAGGTGAATGTTCCAGTGACACCAACATTTCTAATAATGTAATGTGCTGTTCCTAACTTGTTCTATTTGTGAATACACTTTATGTAAGATTTTAAATGTTTTGACCAAAAATTGTCTGAGTGATTTCGTAGAGACCGCAGCGGCCATTTGTTTCACTTTGAGCGCAATTTTGACCCCTTCATATGTTTGTGGGTCTCAAATCTAAGTACAGTGTTTTACCCATGCTTAAGATACATGCTTATAAAATTTCAAGTGTTTAGACCGAAAATTCTCGAAGGCATGTGGTAGAATCTGCAAATGTCAACTCTCTCAACGCTGACATTTTGGCTGCCAGATTTCCGCCCCAAAACTTATTAAAATTATTGTCGCATGTCTGATTAACCTTTATCTAAATATTGCAAATGTTTAGACACAAAATTAACTGAGTAGTTTGCTAGACGCTGTCAATGTCCAATCTTTGGAACGTTGACACCTTGCTAGAGAAAAATTTTGACCCAAACCGATTAAAAACTTGCCCTTACTTAGAATACCCTCTATGTAAAATTTTAAATGTTTAGACCAGAAATTACAATTGTTTCGTAAAAATTCTGGCAAATTTATACATTAAATCATTTAATATATTTCAAAGACAGTTACTTTGTA
>NC_136486.1:53996246-54003746 GCF_053919585.1 Euprymna scolopes
ATGAAAACAAAAGGGGGTGGTCTTTACCTGATATACGCAATGGTAAACTTCAAATAAATATAAATAACAGTATTTATATATTAAAAAAAATATATAACCGAATTTAGATATATATATATAATATATAACCAAATTTAAAAAGCCCAATACGCAATAGAGTAGAACATAAAAAAAAGAAAAAAAGCCGATGATGAAGGTTCTCATTTTGGATTTCTCTCTTCTTACTATTAGGTCTCATTTGACTAGGGGCAGACTTCTCTTCGGAATACTGCAGTGCATCGAAAAAAAATAAACTAAAATTCATTATTCATTTGTTTTGTAAACTTTCCAATCGGAGTATATGCATCGTCACACTTGACTTATTTTAGAATACATTCTATCTAAAGGACAATTTTGCATTTTGGATCAACTCTGCAGGAGTTTAATTCAAGCTGAAATATTATGCGGGGTGTGTTTTTATATTAGTTTTTTACAATATTTTTTTCATTTTCTTATTTGGCAATTAATAACAACAATAAATTGCGGTGTCACTTAATGTCTTAACTAGCAAATTCTCGCATTACTACACATATTATTTGCTGATTACTTTATGCCCTCTGATGAGAAGAATAATGAGAATAGCATTCTTTGAAAGTCCGCGGAATAAGGACTTTGTAAATTTTTTTTGTAGTATTCAGTCGAACAATAAATTTTGATTGTAAACTTCAACGTACAGTTTTAATTTTCATTCCCTTATACATACATATATATATATATATATATATATATATATATATATATATATATATATATATATATATATATGTATGTATGTAGTAACGTGCTGGTAAAAGCTAAGTGTGAGTGATCACCACTGGTAAGTATCTCCGACTCTATAGTGACCTCTATAACCTTACGCTTTTTGTAACACAAAATAAAGCAAGCGAGAGAAAAAGATAAATGTGTCAGATGTCTAGTTGCGAACTGAAATAAGACTTTGTCTTAGATTTGCAAATAATTTTCATTCGAACGATTCGAACAAATGCAAGAATGGCACAGTACATTGGTAATATGTAATAGGCTTTTTTTTTAACACAAGTTTTGAAATTGTATGCTTCGCCTCAATGGTATGTGTTTAGGCCCAGCAAGCATAACGAGATAATAAACCATGAAATAAAACATAAATAAATTGTAAAAAAAAAATACAGGAATGTCGTCATGGAATGACAATTCGAAAAAACGCATGGATGGAGGTAGGGTTGTGTCTTATTAGATGGATAATATAAAGAGATAGTACGCTGCAGATAAACAAAATCAAATATATAGTGTTGATGTTTACAAATTTTTGTGAATTCGAACAAATCGTTAATGTGTTTGTCTTTCTTCAACTTTGTTTGCGTTGTCCTTTTAGGCCGGAGGACTTAACGTGCCATGCACTCATTTTTCTACCGTTCCACGTAGACAACGTTTTATCGTTTTATAGTTGTTTTTAGGCGATTTTAAATTTAAAATCATCGCCCATTTCACAATATGTGGTGTATGTACATTGCCCTTTAATCGGGTTTGTGTAGAGGAGTGAAGTGTCTTCCTCCTGGTTGGACGTTAGCGGCCTCCATTACATGTATTTGCGATGACGAAACAATACATTTTTCATCTTGTCTTGTCGCGATTTCCATCCAAAAAATACCCCTTTCTTGATTTCACCCGATTAGATATATTTTTTCATTTTTTTTTTGGGGGGGGATTAAGCAATCCGCGCTCTTTTTTTGCTAGTGGCTGCAGTCGTTTTTATCCTGAGGCGCATCGGTCATTGCAGAAAAAAAGAGTGAGCGAAAAAAAGGGAAAGGTGTTGAAGGGAGAAGTTTTATCTGGCGATATTATGTATGAGGAAAAGAAGGGTATTGAATTTGGCTTTATATTTGATATGGATGAGTATGGGGTTCGCCATTTGTTTGGTATTTTTTGTTCATTTACTATCATTCTTTCTCTTATTTTTTTCTTTTCTTTTCATTTCTCAATCTGTTGTATTTTACGTTTCCCAAAATCATATTTTTCCAACGATAATAACAAGGAAAAAGAATGTTGTTTATGTTTAATTTATTCGGTCTGATTCCGGGTTCGCGATAAAGCATCTTCTATCATAGTATTCCTGCTTCTAGTATCCGTTTCAGTTTGGCTGGGGAAATTTCCTGATTTAGTTTTCCAATCATTCGTCATTCTTTACATTTTGTTTAGAAACTTCACACATCAGCCATAATTCTTAGCCAATAAAATTGTCTCGTATGCTTTTCGTGCGTCTTGGTTATTCCTAGGTAGCCCGCTAGCTGTATTTCCTGTGGGACGCTCTGTACACCCTAAGTATATTCATTCACCTGTTTTGTCCACTTTACAAATTTTGGCTGGTTCCTCATTTACACTTCAGTCTTGAGAAAATAATGCACAGTGTGTTCTTTCATTCCAGTTCTATCAATCATGGGGTTTCAGGTCGATGTCGTTCAGTTGTTCCCTAATGCATTCCCGTCGTGGCCTCAATGGACAAATTAGTGGTGTGACATCTGTTTGTGCCCGGTCTATTTATCTGACCAACTGAATTTTATATTTTCTAATTCTCTTTTCTTCCCTCCCGTTATTATTTTGGGGATGCCTTACACTATTAATTCTGTTTCAATTCATGATTTAGGCCCCGTTCAGGTTGTCTTGGCGGCTCAATTCGGAGTTCTGCCATATCATTACCTAGTATACTCGCTACGCTCTTCATAGGCGAGTTACTACTGTGATTTCTTCTGATTTGCAATCGGATTAGAAGTGAAACCTAAATAAAGGGAAATTCTTAAGTTTACGTTCTATGCCCCTAACCGAAACTGTTATATAAGCGGTTTCTATTAGTCCGGTTGGCAAGTAATACTTCACTACTAAGTATTGATATGCACCCGGGTCTCTTTAAACGCTGATGTTCTTTCTCAACACTCTTTTGGCTGGAAAATATATCCTCTTTATATAAAGGGTTAGTACCCCTTTTCTCTTTTCTTACACACCATTAATGTTGGTTTGGTTGTGGTAACCTGAATAAGTTTCGAGTCTTGCCTCGTCCTTTAGTCTGCGGTTATGTTGTTGCAGAGGTGATATATTTAGAGATGAATATCGTGGCTGGGAGATATGATCTATATTTATTTGTTGTGTGTTCGTATTAGAGAGAGATAGCGTACATTTTGATGTGACAGTAACATGTAATACACTTTGATTGGGGAGATAGATAAGAGAGATAGAGGAGAGGAATTTATACAGTTCTGGAAGTGTTTCTACAACATATATTTTCTTAACACATATGTTTTAGAGATGAGGATTATCAGTTCTTTTTATCATGAAGAAGGAATATACATTACTTATAATAGCTGAGGGAGACACATTCTTAAGATGATGGAGACACATTACTTAGGTGGGTTTATACACAAACTTCATTATACAGATGAGTGAAACACGAGTTCATATAAATACAAATTCACAATACATTGTTTGTAGAATGACACAGCACAAGGCAGTAGTTACAAAATATGATGACGTCCTTTATCTCTTTACCGGTCAATGGTTTCACATCAAGGTCTCCAAAGTCTTATTTCAACTTTCATCCTTTCGCCTCCAAAGGTAGGCTCCTTCTCCCAAATGTCAGGTCTGTCCGACGCTGCCTCGGCACTCTCTCGACGCTATCTGGCCTCTGCGACTCTTTGTCTCACTAAAGCTCTAACTATATTAACAACTCATCTCTTAGCCATGACGTCATTGCATGGCAAAAAAACGTGCATATCGATCCCGTGGCCTGGCATGCCTCACGTGCCTTAAACATGCACTGTTCCTCACATGTGTATCCCAGCCTGTCAACCGAATTCTTCTCCTATTTTCGGCCTAACCTATTTTCCAATGTTTAACATTTTCTATTGTTCGGGTCTAGATAACCTCAATTTAATTTAATTTTTCATAAACAGAATTGAATCATCAAATTCCTTTTTCAATAACGAATTTTTAAACAACGATTTCCTTTTCAATAACATATCTGCTTATTTTTTTAACTCATGATCAGAATTCTCCTGAATCTTAATTCTAAACCTAGCATCGCAGGTTCGAATTCTCGGACTATCCTATCTCATTTTTACTTACGTACAAGGTCAGGCAACCTGTTCTCGTAACAATATTTCCCAGCCTCTTGCAATTGAAGCCAGTTTTGGGCATGTGTTCCTTGCTTGAATGATGGTCGATTTGCCAAAAACGGCGGATTATCTTATCTTTGTGATTGAGGAAATATGCGTCCGCTATGTTGCCCATTACGATACCGACTCTGCATTTTTCTCGGCTTGCTGTAACATCGTATCCTTTGGGACGCAGCTTTAAAATCCTTTTATTTACACGAATTATCTCAACATGTCGTAATTTCTCTCGCCACTTAAAGAACGTCACCAACAGTCGAAATTCCCCCTTTTGCCTAGAAAACTCCGTATAGGTCTTATCTTTTTTTCTCTTGCGCTGCTAAATATTTCGCTGGTATGCTTATGGGACTAATTCATATGCTTTTAGGATAGCCGCCTTGACAGAGCAGCATACATCTTTTGTGGTTTGCCGCTCACTGCGGTAGCAGTATTATTGTCCAGTATTCTTTCGGCAAAGCCATATTAAGAGATGTCCTCTCACAATGAAGAACATAATCGTCTACTTCCTTTTCCATAATTTTTTGATCAACCTTACATGTTTATTTACATCGAACCTATTTTGCTTACTCCTATTAGTTTGGCGTGCTAGGCTCAGATCGGCCATTGTAGTTTCCTGTCCAATTCTGGCCTTACTGATCCCCATGCTAGCTTATATTTTAGCCTTCTCAATTTCTGGCTAGACTAGCGTCAGGGTTGCTGTTTCTACTGGCAGTTTTGCCAGCTTTTTCTCTCTGAAGACCTCGTTATCTTTCATATGTTCAGTGAAAATTCTAATTAATGTAGTTTCCTCATAGATCATTTAACTTCTAAGTCTAACATTTTCCGAGCTTCTATCAATTCGGCTTATTTTTTAATTTACTAATACAATCTGTGTATAGGTCCTTTATAAAACGTTTTATAACCATTACACCTTGCGAATAGTCCGGTATTTTACGCATGGGTTTACGAAATAAACTGTGGAGCACCCAAATATGTTACGGGCTGGGAAGGCTTAAATCAGAATGATCATCGCTGAGTGGACTCTTCCCTGCTCATAACACAGAATAACGAAATAGAAACATAGATAAATGTATCAGGCATCTAATTGCGATCTGAAATAAAATTTGTCTAAGATTCGCGAATAATTCTCATTAGACCTTGAACGACTCGAACACGAGGTAAGAACGACATAATGTGTTGATAAGACGTAATAAGTGTATTATTTAACACATATTTTGAAATTTAATGCAACATCTCAATGGGATGCGATTAGGTCGAGCAAGCATAACGAGATGATAAACAATAAGAGAAAAGCTAATAAAAAAGTAAAGTAAAAAAAAACACATGAATGTTGTCATGGATTGACGACATTTTTGCAATTTTCAATTTCATTGGCGTTATCCATGTTGGTCCGAGGACTTCGCGTGCCATGAACCCTTTTTGTTTTTTTCCTCATTGATAACATTTTATCAGAAAATGTAATGTGCTTTATAAGCGATTTCAAATTTAATTCATCGCCCAGTTTAAATAATGTGGTGTCTGTCTATTTTCCTCGACTCATATAGTGGTTTAGATTGGTCAGTTTCTACGGCCTTCTTGGACGATAGTGGTTTTCCATTTGAGTGTTTTTGGATGATGAAATGATAAATTTCTCATCTCGTCGCGTCCTGATTTCAATCCAAAGGTCCTCTTTCTTGATTTCACCCTCTTAGATATTTTACTTCTATTTTTAGTGGGAAGGGTAAAACATTATTACAAAGTGCATTCAAAAGGTGTTTTTTGTATATTAGTACCGACTGTGATAGATGTGATAGAACAAACATTATACTGTAGTCCCCTTCGAAGTAATTAGTTCCGAATGCAATGCTCCCCTTCTACTGTGCCAACAATGTGAAGGTCTCATGGACGTGTTTTCGTGTGAGTTCGTCAAGAACCCTGGTCGATGAATCTTTTATATCCTTAATTATTACATAACGAGGGTTTTTATGTTATGATTGAGCTTAGGAAAAAAAACATAAATACTAAATAGAAGTCTAATTAACTGTTTTAGGCCTATCTTGGTTAAATAGTCTGTTACAGTGCTGGTGTTATACAGTGCTTTATTTATGAAAATCCTCTGCATGTTCACTGTCCACCAATAATTATGGGCAACCTTCCCGGACAATACACTGTGCACGTATTGTCTCTATAGATACACATCGATCATTTACATAAACTAGTTTATTTGGTAAACTCCTTGTCCTTCATCGCAGTCTACCTGACTTGTAATGGCTTACGCCATTAAGAAACTGATGCGCGATCCACGCAAGATGGTCCCGATACAGTCAGATTCATTCCATAAGTTAATTTTTTTTTCTGAGTTGAAAACATAACTGTATCGCATAACATTCTTTTAAACTGCCCTTAGATCCCGATAGCCTTTGGAAAAATCACCAGATGTGACAATAACGCATTCGTAGAATATATTCGAATTTCTACTATATATTGCTATTTGAACCTGAGATAATAAAATATGTCTAGTCTATATTTGTCTACTTGAACCTGCTGTATTTGTCTATGTGAACATGAGATCATAAAAAACATGTCAATCATCTTAAAAGATGTACAACACTGCCAAACTGAATTTTCAAGAAACGATTTTTAATGGTTCTACAAAAATGTCGGAACATTTATTGAAGGCACCTTCTATCTTATTACAAAACGAATGTGTCGTCTTTCGGCATACTTACTCCAATATTACTCTCTAATAAAATGTCTTTGTAGGAAACTTCTGTTCTGTGTACGTAAGTTAAAGTATGTGGCTACATACAGTACGACAGTGTACATGTTTTTTTATGTTTTACTCGATATTAGCATACAACAAGAAGTAAAGGCAAACGTCGAAGTACAATAGCGATTTTCAATGATTACGTAAAAGAAATCTGTTTTCCTTGAATACGTAAATAAAGGAACCATTTGCAAATTGATTAAAATTCCTGAAAAAAAAACGACTGAAAATATTTTGGTCGGATCTTTATGAGAAAAAGAACAGAAAGAGAACTCAGGAAAAAATCCGCACGTATGACGACGTAATAAACATTCGAGCCAAACATATGTAGAAAAATCAGCAAAATCACTTAAACACCAGACACAATTAAATGAGAAATATTGTTATGAGGAAAAAAATGCCGAATACTAAATACAAAAGGAAATAAAACAATTAAAGTATACGAATAATTCTGAATCTCGAAAAACAAATATTACTTAATCGTTTAGAACATAATATAAAAGGAAGCATCGTTTTGTAATGAACAAAAATATCTATATACTTGGGCAGCAAGATAGAAATCCATACAAATATTTA
>NC_136486.1:54006246-54016246 GCF_053919585.1 Euprymna scolopes
ATATGATGTGGATTTATTTTAGCTGTGTGAAACCCCCGACAAAACATAAACTTTTTTTCCTGCAAAGTCTTTCAGCATTACCAAATCTGACAAGAAAGTGCTAAAATATATTAAAATACTTGTTTTTTCAGTAAGTGAAACTTTTATCACCTCTATGTCAGACATCATATAATTTTTGGAGTCACTGTCCTTTTACTTGAGACTACTGCTTGTTATAAAACTAAGTTCTCAATATATGTAACAGATGGATTAGTGAAGAAAAAAGCAAAAAAAATTATAAAAATGTAATATTATTGAAATCGTTTTGCCAGTTGAGTTTGACTTGGAACAGATCAGACAAAAAAAATCCATGCTACTAGATTGACATTTTGCCAGTCACCATAAAAATGTAAGTTCTATTTTCATAAATCTTATGTGGAATTTTATTAGCTATTTTATTAAAATGGTGAACCTATGTCGGTAACCATAAATTTTAACGATGTTTGAAAAAGGGTCACCATTTCGGTCGATACAACTTTTGGAGCACCTCCGACATTAGAGAGAGAACAAGAGTGCTTAAAAAGAACGGTTGTTGAAAAGAAAACCTCGGTTATAATAAAGTGCGACGAGACTTTAGGATTGATGATGTTTTATAAAGGTTTCCAAGGTATAGGGTACAAAGAGGATGGTACATTTCTTTGATAAAATCTTCACCCAAAGAAACTGTTCCCTCGCGTGTTGATGCTTCTATCGCTCCCGCATTTCTGAGACAGATTTCTTCTTTGCATCTCCCTCCAGGACAGTCCTGTATTCCGATTGGCTGAAACCTCTGGTGACGTTGGGAGATGAAAGGAAGGGAAAAGTAGAATAGTAGGGATAAAGAGTACAACAATAGACTCTCCTTCTCACCTGTTAACAGCTAGAGACGCACGCCAAACAAAACAATTGCTGGACACTTTTCTGTCGTATAGTTCTTCATGAAAGAAATTCTAGTACATTTAATTTAATAAACGCGTTGTTCGTTTTTTTCTCAATTGAATTCATTTTTCCTAACGACTGGTGGATATATATAATGCATACATGAGTCAACTACAAACTTGTAGGAGCGTCACTCCTACTAAAAATCTGTTTCTGTTCGGGTTCTTGCTATTTTTCAGTGGATTGGTCGAACAGACACTTATATGCAAGATTATTAAAGAAAAAAAATAAAAGTTTATATTTTGACATTTGCAAGGTGTGCTCACTTTTTGGATACGGCATTATAGTAGATCGATACCCTATTTTGTAAACACGGAAATGAATGTGTTTCTTTTGCCTATATTTTGTACTTATATATTTTAGGCACTATGAACGGCAGCAGCGGCTTAATGCTTTTTTAAAACCCATTGTTTATCTTCTTCGAATGGCAACTAATAAATAAATTGTCTTATAATTTTGTAAGGTCTAGAAGTGTAAGCCATTTGGAGTTTCAGAACAGTTTCAGATGGCTCGCTGTTACACACAAGTCCTGGGAGGTTACTTGTTTGTAGTAGACAGTTCCACAGAACAAAATATTCTTACCGCGTCGAAACCCGGAAAAGAACATGTGAAATTGCTCCAGAAAAGGTTTAATATTTATGAAGCCATTCTGGTTTCTGATTGGTTGGTAGCAGAACGTGAATTAATTTGATTCGTCAGTTCTTAGCAGCATCGTTTATAAATAGAATCGTCCGACTGTGTGGGATCATACCACATTAAACACCAGCATAAGTGGATGTGTCTCCTAGCGGCTTCGGCTGCATGGAGACAGGGTAGTACAAGTCAAGGATTCGTCACTTGACACTCAGCCCAACAGGTGAGGGGCCGGGAACCGGGCCAGCACCTGTTGGACTGAAGTACACCGCTTGGGTAATACCTAGGCGGTCCACCCTCCCAGGCCTTGCTACCGGGCTTTCCGGTGGGGCAAGTTTATTGCTTGCTGCCTGAGGCGGCCCGACCGGGGAATGCCGACGGGGTTACTCAGGCAATTTTTAAAATTGCAGGAGTGCCCCTCATTTAGGGAAGCCTGCGGGTATCACACTTTCCAAGCCTTGTGCCAAATAATGCTGAGGCGGGCAGCATTTAAATAACTATCCCATTATACACCAGTATAATTGGATGTGTCTCCTAGCGGCTTCGGCTGCAGGGAGACAGGGTAGTACAAGTCAAGGATTCGTCACTTGACACTCAGCCCAACAGGTGAGGGGCCGGGAACCGGGCCAGCACCTGTTGGACTGAGGTACACCGCCTGGGTAATACCTAGGCGGTCCACCCTCCCAGGCCTTGGCACCGGGCTTTCCGGTGGGGCAAGTTTATTGCTTGCTGCCTGAGGCGCCCCAACCGGGGAATGCCGACGGGGTTACTCAGGCAATTGTTAAAATTGCAGGAGTGCCCCTTTTTAGGGGAGCCTACGGGGTTCCCACTTTCCAGGCCTTGTGACAAATAATGCTTATGTGGGCAGCATTTATATACCTACCCCATTATACAACCAAAATATTGCAATATTAGGTTTTAAGTTTTGCACAGTTTAATGATTTGCAATATACTAAACATGTATATATTAACTATAAAATACGGTTTTACTAAATATTTACGACTGAAAATTATGGATTTGCATAGTTTATTTGCTAAAAGGGCGCAAACTAGAAACCGTAGTGATCTTTGAAATAGTTAATTTTTCGCGCAATAATATTTTTCAATCGTCTTTAATCTGGCGGTTAAATAGATGGCAAGAATCGTGTTAATATTACAACTTAATATAAAAAATAAAATGTAAACACAGTTTTATAAAATTAATGTTGTAATGGAACATTTTGAAATAATGGAGTTTTGATCTTTTAAAAATTAATTAACTTTTAGGAAGTTGTTCTTTCTTCACAATTCATCGGGAGAAAAAACGTTATTTTAAAAAAGGATTACTTTTTTTAAATTACAAATTCAATGTAGGTGTTTGTCTAATTTGTGCATTTAAAATGTAAAAAAAAAAAAATATTTTGATTTATTTGAACTCTTACTTTCATAATAATAGTAATTTCCATCGATTTAAATATATTTCGTTATACTTGTGAATGATGAATGAATCTTTTCTTTGCAAAATACACGAAGAACTAGATTTCCACAAGATACGATCAATAAAGAAAAGCAGTTTTACAAAAGTGAAGAAGTCAGTCAAGTGATGCTTGGGAAAAATGATTACAACACTGTTTTAAAGGATGGAGAAGGGGTTCAGGAACAAAAATATCCTGTTCGCTGTAACCTGAAAGAGGCATTTAAATTATTCACATCAAAGCACCAAGAGAAAATAGGCTTCTCTAAATTCACCGAGCTGAGGCCAAAAGAATCGTGCTAGCATGCGGTGCCGGGGCTCATACTGTTTGCATTTGCACAACTGATCAGAATATAAAGTTGATGATTGCAGGATATCATCTGGCTAAACTGATTGAGGGCAAGTCATCATCTGACAGATTACAATCAATGCATACTTTCTGTTACATGCTATGAAGCATCGACAAGGTGTTACTTGGGTAACTGCTCATCTTGCAACACATTAATGGATGATTTTGTTATGCAAGAGATTTTTAAAAAAATCAATGAGTTTGTATACAAACAGTGGTTGTCAACTGATAAAACCCTTCTACAAACTCTATCACAATCTACAGAGGAATTCATTGAAACTTTTCATGCAGGCCTTCAAAAATTGAGGAAGCATAATTTCATTGCCAAAGCACAATCAAAATGTATTCTGATAGAAAAGGTTCTTTAAAGTTTGGTGAAGTCTTAGCAATAGCAGATTTTTTCTGAGAATTATACATTTATTTTACAAGATTCAGTTTAAGTATTCCACTGCAATAATGGGCATGCAACATTGCTTCCATTCATCTGCTACTATAGAAATATAATTTACCTTGAGCATAATAATTTTGCTATGATATCTGATTGTCTTTAGAATGATGCTGTAGATGTCCAATTGTTGCAAAGAAAGGTTAAACAAAAAATTAAAAGAAATTAATGTATAAAAAATGATATATTTCTCTGATGGGGCTGTTACACATTATAAAAATTTTAAAAACTTTAAAAATCTGTGCAACCAGAAATCTGATTTTGGTATTGATGCAGAGTGGACCTTTTTTGCTACTTCTCATGGGGAAGAACCATGTGCTGGGTTAGGTTGCACTGTAAAAAGGTTTGCAGCAAAAGCTAGTTTGCAGCAACCCTATAATGAACAAATAATGACACCAAGGCAGGTGTATTTTTATGCAATAAAAATATTTCTGGAATGCATTTCTTATATTTCTCAACTGCAGCATTGACAAAGGAAGCAAACATTTAGAAGACAGATTTAACACTTCCTCCACGATTATAGGAACACAAAAATTACATACTTTCATTGCTGTCTCTCAAAGAAAAGTGGAAACAAAAACAGTGTCAACACAAAAGAAAGGAAGGGTAGTTAAAATCACAAAACGGAGCAATATACAGTTCGAAGACATTAACGAATTTCTGAGAGCACTTTGTGAGACGAATTGGTGGTTAGGATGTGTACTTGACACAATCCAGATAATGGTGAGGTGAAAGTAACATTTTTACAACCAAATGAACCCTCTCCATCATTCTAATATCCATCACATCCAAATATATCAAGTTTTAAATATTCTGATATTCTTAGCTAAGTTGATCCAATAAAACTGAAACAGGAATATCTTGTAAACTTTCAAAAAGTGAGATGAAAAATGCATCATATGTTTTAGAAAGAAAGATTATGAAAGAAACTCTACATAAATACTTTAAAGTCCATCATTATAAAAATGTTTCAGTAAAACAGATTTTTCATTTTGTAAATGTATCCAAGTAAACACATGTTGAGCTCTTGTGTATATAGTGTATACTTAAGGCTTCTAAAAATCTCAGAAAAACTGTTTACTATCGTCATCAAATGCCGTTTATTCTTTTAATACTATAACCTAATTAAATCTCAATGCACTTTTTAGAAATTTTTATTACATCACTTTCTGTATAAAAATCTGTGTTGTATAAGAAAAGTATGAAAATAATAAAACAGTCTGACTTCACAACCAGAATTTGCATAAAATTCAACATGTCAAGAATTTTTAAGAACATGCATTTAAAAAATTTTCATTTAAAATATTACCAATAAACAACAGGAATGGCCTCTTAGTAGACCATTGAGTTCACATATGTTTTATCGTATAATTTAATAAACCCTTAACACTTTTAAAAATATTTTCTTTATTATATATAACTTTTTCCATAACAAAATCCATGTTGCATTAAAAAAAAACGGTACTTATGCACGCTATTTTTCAAATTGTATTTTCAGCTTAATTTAAAGTTTACGATATATTATTTTTTACTATAGAATTGTTAGGTGAAAGTACACATTAGTTACAAAACACATTCCTCTCCACGTTATTATTTCAGCATGGTTCAAAAAGTGCACAAGTACCAAAAACCAAATGAAGAAATATAAGTTTCATCAACAAATTTTCTTTTTTACCTTTTGACCATGGTCTTCATGTAAATATTAATCCGCATAAAAATAGCTTTACAAAGTTATCAAACTTGTACATATTGGAGAAATATCAAACTGTTTTATATAAAGTCGCAGTACTACGTTCCGCCATTTTGAATTTGCCCACTTCTTTAAAACGCTTGTAATGAAAGGTCCATCAGAAAATTTGGAATATATATATATATATATATATATATATATATATATATATATATATATATATATATATATATATGTGTGTGTGTGTGTGTGTGTGTGTGTGTGTTTGTGTGTGTGTGTATACAGACAGAATATTTTTATAACAGTATATATATATATATATATATTTATATATATTCCAAATTTCATGATGCCCCTTTCATTAATGTCTGTGTGTGTGTTTTGTGTGTGTACATATAATATAAATAATAATAACCATAATAATTGTTATTATTAACAATATTATTACTTATATAAACAATTTTATATGGTTGCGACATTGGACTTACGTGAACAAACGTTCTGTTAAAACCAGAGGTACTTGTCAGGATATTAGATAAAATCTTGCTTTCATCGGAAGAAACGAGTCCTCTCTTACTCTCCCCACTCTCTCTCTCTCTCTTTCTTTCCCTCTCTCTTTTGCTTTTTCTCTGTGCACACACACACACACATCCACACCCACACACACACACACACACACATATATATATATATAGATATATATATATATATATATATATATATATGTAGTGCACAGTAGTCGTATATAAGTAACTAAGGCTTCTTTCAGTCTTGACCAACTATGTATACCTATTGTAAGGCTGCCTACATATGACATTTTTGCAGCAAAAGTTGCGCAATCATCAACAGCACCTCTGTTGAGTCAACAGTGTTGAATTCCACTAGCAAGTGGAGGTTCACGACGACTGGAAGAAATGCCGAGATAAGCATAAACCACATACATTCCTAGAATTCGCAAATGGCCATGCATCTGGGACCAGTTAGGTTCAAGCTTGATAATGTCGTATACTAATAAATTAATCACCCACTTTCTGGTTGTGTACATTCTAACAATTTCTTATGGAAATTGAAGTGAACAGTTGGGCGTAAATTCAAAGTATTTTAGTCTGGTTTTACATGTTTTACTGAGTATATTTATAAGTAACTTATAAAAAAATACTTTGGTTAACTCTTACCTTCAGTTGCTTCGCAATGGAAAGGCTTTATATATTTCTTGCAACTTGTTGGTATTTCCGTTGCAGAATATACTACTTAATATGCTATGGGTCCAAATCGTAACTCTAATTAGTTACTAATGGATTTAAGGCAGATATATTCACACTTCATTGTCTAGGCAAAGGTGTGTATGTTAGGTTTTTGGGATTGTTGATGTAAAACTATTAACTCAGAGGAGGTTTTTTTGCAAAAATATAGCATTGCTGTTTTTAAAAGCGTTATTATTTTTTTATTCAATTTTCCCCGCGAACAAAGAACATTACTACTTTGAAGTAAGGGGGCTACTACTGGGTCATATGTTTAGGGGTATTATTAACGGAGACGAGTAGCAAAATGTCTGTTCACATTACCCATGAACTTTTGCATGTCAGTAGAGTTGGGAAAACAGAATCCTGGTAGGAGTTCGAAAGTCTAGCCGTTCTGGGGAAGAAACTATTGTAGTATAATGCTTTCTTAGAACTAGGGATCTCTACCCTGAAAGGGTGAAATTCAGCTGCTTGTCTGGTTTGTCGGGTGTATTCACGTCGAGGGGGTACAGGTACTTGTATTTCGTCAGAGCATTCATCAATAAAGTTGTAGATCAGAAAGAGGGAGGCAATATTTCGTCGATGAGACAGAGTCTGAAGCTTAGATGGCAGTTCAGGGCCTACTAGGTTGGCAACTCTGTTTTGAACCCTTTGGATGAGTGAGAGGCAATTAGCAGATGCACCAGCCCAAATGCGACAACAGTACTCCATGCATGGGCGAGTGGTGGCCTTATAAAGATACATGCTACTTTCAGGCGTAAGTAAATTCTAGCACGGTAGAGAGAACCCACCTTCTTCGCAGAAGCCTTGGCAATGCTCTCAATGTATCTATTCCAGTTCATGTTCCCGGTAAACGTTATGCTGAGGAGTTTAAAGGAATTGCTTTCTGGTAATGTGCTTTTGGTCACTACTATGTGTAGTGGTGAAGGTTTCTTGTAATTATTGAAGTAAACAAGCGTAGTTTTGGCAGCAATGAATGTGACCATCAATTTTTGGAACCAGCCCACTACAGACTGGAGGCCATTCTCTAGTGTTTCTGCCATTTCCTTAGATATGTGTTCTTTTGTTTTTCTCCCGTGAAGTTATAGAGATTGGTCATCAACAAATATACCAATCTCAGAAACAATTTTATCAGGGAGGTTATTTATGAATATCAAGAATAATAAAAGTCTGAGGATAGACCCCTGAGGTACTCCCGCATTTATATCGTATTGTTTAGATGTGCGACTGTCTAGGACAACCTGGATCTTTCTCTTACTTAAGAAGGATTTAATTACTTTATATATTCTTCCAGTTATACCATATGATCTAATTTTTCTTAAAAGACAATCGTGGCATACTCTGTCACAAGCCTTAGATATATAGAGGGCTACCGCCCTAGATCCCACTGTTTTGTCCAGTAGACGGTATATACGTTCAGAGATTACAGTAAGGATATTTGCTGTTGAACGGGCTCGCCTAAATCAATACTGATTGCTGGTCAGCAGTTTAACATATGTAAGTTTATTGACTAGAGCTTGATTAATTAAGGAGTCAAATATTTTGGCAAAAAAAACCGGAAGAGGCTAAAGGTTCGATAATTCAATGGGTCAGTTTTTTTCAGCAAAATTCTTGAAAACTGGTACTACAAAAGCGGTTTTACAGCATCCACTTTTTGTAAAGTTCGGAGAGTACTGAGTCAAACAAATACAAATGTCTTCAACACAAGATCTATTAATACAGGCTGTCCAAAAAGTGGCTGACTGGTAACAACCGTTGTCTTTTTACAATTCTTGTTTTTTTAATATTTTCAGATAATTTACAGATAATACTTATGGAAATTTATTTTGGATAAATATTGCACTGTACACAAGTTTGGAATTTATTTTACCAACATCATGCAATGTATTGGCGACAACATTATATTTGGCCATGTCAATGTAAAATGGCCACAACTTTCCCACACTTGACTAGCCCCAACTTTTTCTTGCTAAGATATCTGTAAGAAAGCACCTATGTTAACATACCTCAGACATTTCACGAATTGAAGGAAAACACCAGAAACGAAATAAGGGAGTTAAATCGCAATTAGAAATTCTACAATCTGTCATTAATAAGGTTTTCGAAGAGCACAAATATGGGAAGCTGATAATCGGCAACATTTAATAGGCATTACTTTTTTAATAAAAAAATTGAATTTTGTATTTGTTAAAGATGCAATATCTTAGTATTTTTAAAACTAAATTTAAGACGGATATCATCTACAATACAGAATGTATTAAAGTTCCAAACCTTTCGATGGCTTTAAAGATGCCCTTTATAACACCTTTATTGAGTAGAAAATGGTGAATCAGTTTTTACACAAGTCTGTGTTAAAAACAGTATCGCATTTGGGAAGTAAAATATGACGCATTTTTGATGTCTTACGTATATCTAATATAATCACATTACAATTAATTTGGGAAATATCCTGGAGTAAATTGAGCGCAATGTGCAAGAAAACAGGTGTGTAAAATAATTTGCCGACTTGGTATGTTGCGTATAGTTGTATCTTTTATCGAGGCTATGTATGAAATATTAAAGTTAAACGTTGTAAATACTTGGAGCAAAATAGAAGTTTAAAAAGAAAACAAATAACTGCTTATCAAGTGTATACGTGCAATATATATATATATATATATATATATATATATATATATATCAAGGCAGGCTTTCGAAAATGCTTATCTAGGGTATACGTGCAATATATATATATATTAAGGTAGGCTTTCGAAAAAAAGTTTAAAACATCTAATATTACGTATAAAAATGCAAGTTTTTTTTTTTAATATATAGTATAGAAGTCGGAAAATAATTTATTTCAAAAAGTCTTTCCGCAAAGGCAAGCGTCAAGAGCAAGAGGGAATCTGAAGGAGTGATATGATAAAACAAGGAAGAAGAAAGGAATAGAAGACGGAGGTGGAGACATACTGTTAGATGATACGAAAAGATCATCCCCACTCATTTACTATCGTTTAGCGAGTATTTTTATGGAGCTGGACTATGCCAGATTGCGATACAAGCGTACACGCACACACAAATATCTAGATCTCAGTAATGATATGAACATAAACTGGAATCTTAGGAATATATCAACCATACCTGCAATTATATGTGCAACAGAGCTAAGGAAGACGAACCTTAAGATAATATTCCTTACAAACCAAGGAAAAAAACAGATTTAGTAATTTTCACTGAAGGAGACAACGAGGAT
>NC_136486.1:54018746-54028746 GCF_053919585.1 Euprymna scolopes
TAGCTCCACACACCCCAACCCAGCAAGTTGGGGGTTCACCATCGGACATAGTGTAAGGTCATATCCAGGATCGAAAAAAATAGTATGATAACATAATCAAAGCACGAACGATTTTGACATTTTTTGTAATTTATTTGTTTTTAAACTGTGAGCAGTAGAGAAACATGAACTAAGAATTTGCTTTAAAAACCAACATACAGAGACAAAGTACCTGTTTAAATAAGAAGCCAACAGGGGTTAAGTGGCAGGCGTATTTCTGAAGCCAGATCATTGTAAACATATTTTCTTGTTAAACATATGATAGGTGATAGGTCATCTCCCTCTCAGTACAGACCAATAAGTCTCCTGTGTGTTATGAGTAAGTTGCTGGAATCCATATTAAATAGAGAAATAGGCAACCACCTCAGCAGGAATAACCTTCTTAGTGACACACAATATGGTTTCTGCTCTGCAAGATCTACCGCAGATGTGCTGACGGTTATATCCCACAGGATTAGTGAATCTCTTGACAAAGGCTTCCTTTCTAGGGCAATTGCTCTTGGCATATCAAAGGCCTTCGACAAGGTATTGCATAAGGGTCTACTTCACAAGATTTCCAGCTACGGAATAACTGGAAATGTTTTCTCAATCATTAAATCATTTCTCTCCGATAGGCTCATAAGAGTAGTGGTAGATGGACAAAAATCCGAGGCCTGCAATATAAATGCTGGAGTCCCTCAGGGGCCAATCCTGGACCCAACTCTCTCCCTTTTCTACATCAATGACCTCTCTACACACATACTTAAATCATTCGTTGACATCTATGCTGATGACACGACCATCTACGGCAACACATCAAAGGCTGTAAATGACAAAGTTCTCTCTGATTCTCTCTCCTCTGATCTCGAGCGCGTGGTTCAGTGGGGGAAGATGTGGCTGGTTACCTTTAATGCATTCAAAACCAAACTCCTATCCTTACATCATCAACGCTCTGGTCCCCAGCTGGCATCAATTGTGATGGATGGCTCTCGTCTGGGTGAGACCCCGTGTTTTGACAAGCTTCTGGGTTTGACCTTTACTCCTGATCTGAAATGGAACACGTACATCAAGTTTGTTGCCATGGTCGCTGGAAAGATGGTGGGATCCTTCTACCGCTCCAGAAGATATCTCACCACTGATGCAATTCTCGATCTATATAAAAGCCAAGTACGTCCAAGGATGGAATACTGTTTCCATATCTGGGCCGGAGCTGCCAAAAACAGCCCATCCTGCCTTGACAGAGTGCAAAATAGACTTCGTGGCTTAGTGGGGGATGCCCTTTTCTCTACCCTGCAACCTCTCTCCAACAGAAGAGACGTTGCAACCCTATCCTTGTCTTATCTTTATTTTCATGGCAGGTGCTCGTCTGAACTCCAATCTCTGGTCCCCCCATCGACAATCTTTCACGAAAAACACCCGTCTAGCTGAATCCACTGTGAAAGATTTCCCCCACTCTATATCTGTGCCTAAATCAAAACGCGGATTCCATGAACAAAGCTTCTTTCTAAGAACTGCACGCCCGTAGAAATTTGTTCCGTCTGCCTGCTTCCCTCTGGACTACAACCTGGATGTCTTCAAGTCCAATGTGAACAAATTCCTAATGAACCACCCCCTTAATTAAACACTTCATCAGATCTCCACACTAACGTAATGTACTTGCAATAACCCTTATCCCTGAGTGGCTTCCGGGCCTTGATAGGGGGTGACCACTGTGTAAAAAAAAGATGATCCATTCTAACTTGAATCTTGTTTGAGAAAGGTCCCATAAGAAATAATGCAAATTTATATTTGAAGGCAGGGGTTGCATTGATATCAGCCATGCAGTCATGTACATATTACATAAATATTCAAAATGAGTGAATTATATGCAGAATTCATATGCATCCACTAAAAACACATATCTTAACATTGATATCAACAAGTAATACATGAGTTATTGCAAAACGAAATTAAAAAGTCAAAACCTGGTAAATATAACAAGTAGAGCATATAGAAAAATACATCGCATGTTTTGTTGGTCCAGCTATTAACTGAACCATAAAATAATAGAGATGAACCTAGCTGCTTTTTATTTCAGGGGGAGATTAGCGAAACGTATTTGCGTAGATACTTAATATATATTGACACGTATCTTGTGTCCGTCTCGTGTGTAATTATATTTAGGTATGTGTATAATGGTGGGCTCATTTTTATGAAAATATGAGTAACATAGTCCCCGTTATATGAGCACATTTATACTAAATGTGGAACTGATACAGGCACATATACAAATAATATAACTTATGATAAATTTTCATGAAATAGCGGATGGATGTATGTGAAGAACTAGGACCTCGAATAGATTTCTTGTCACCCAAACTCTATTTAAAACTAGCCAGAATTCAACGACGAGCCTCTGATGCGATAATGCTTACTCATTTATAAAGTTTATTGAAAGACCTGAAAGATACTGCAGAACCCTGGGGATACTAGCTGTCTCCTAGACTCAATGGAGTACCACCATCGTTTTCAGTTTGCAGACACTTATGATTATCTGTGTGAAACCTACTTGTAAGCTTTATCATAGTTATAAAGAACACGCTAATTATCATCTATTATAGAGTAAATACAACAGTTAGAAAAAATAATGCTTAAAAAAAGCATGTTTTCTCATTTAGAAAGATGCTAAAAATAAATGATTCAAATAAACACGTCTTACGGTCGTTTGCATGTTTTAAACACAATGCGTGCTATAAGCTGAAGAAATACGGCTCTTTTCGCCAGTCATCTGAAGAAAGTAGCGAAATGTGATATTAAACAGAAAATGTGTATTTTTCCGTCCATTTTTTCCTCCATAATATTATTTTTATTATAATCGATTTATAATATTTGATTACTCATTAACGTCTGTCTAGTAAAACTATTTGCAGGAACAGTAAGAAATGGTGTCATATTCGATTAGTCAATAATAGAGAGATAAGGAGAAGAATTTGTTTTATAACTGTCATTTACGCTTACTGTGTCTGGGAACACTACGAAAACAATGATATCTATCTATCTATCTTTATATATATATATATATTATATAGATAGATAGATAGATAGATAGATGGAGAAAGACAGAGACAGACAGACAGACAGAAAAGGGAAAGAGACGCAACGAGAAAATAGAACAATTAAGAGAGGAATTGAAAAAAAAACACATTTAAAAAAGATTTAAATAAAAACGGGTGTATGATAAGTCTTTCTTTTTTGTTGATAAGAGCGTCGCAAATAATACGTGATTCCGTTATTGAATCCGTTAGATTTTCGCATATACGCATATCGGAATAATATCGCAGGTTGAATTCACTCGTTGATTGTTCATAGAAAGGAAATAAGACATATATTACTATATTTTACCCTTTTTTAATAGACACACATAATCGGATGTATTCGGAACCTGTTTTGAGCGCAAATGAATTGAACAACGGTATTGTACAAAATATTAAGACGTAAGTGTGGGGTTTCAACATGCGTCGTTAGTGGAACAAATCTTGTTCTCATTGTTATTAATTTATTCAATGCAGATCTCCAAAAATGTAAAAGCAAAGAACGAAGGTATACATTAATAAAATAATGAATAAACGACATGTTTTTCATATCCACAAATTACCGTGACGTATACATTTATACATAAAGTGATGTAGTGTAACGCGTACATTCTGCTTAAGATGAGCAAGTTAGACGTGAAAATAAAACTCACACGGAAAAAAGTTTGTGTTGAATCATAATTTAAATTCAATAAGCTTATTGCATAGAAGTTTACCACAGAAAGCGTATTTTCAAGTAATTGTGGAACTCTGTTCCGTCTGCCTGCTTCCCACCGGACTACAACTTGGATGTCTTCAAGTCCAACGTAAACAAATTCCTAATGAACCGCCCCCTTAAGTAAACACTTCATCAAATCTCCACACTAACGTAATGTACTTGCAATAACCCTTATCCCTGAGTGGCTTCCGGGCCTTGAGAAGTGGTGATCACTGTGTAAAAAAAAAAAAAAATTAACACGTACTATTATTAATCCGTTTTCTCTCATTAACGCTGTTGATCGTGTATTTTCTTCAACAAATTATTTTATTTTTAATAATGATATTTAATAAAGCGGTCATTATTAATAAAAAAAAAATAATATAATATAAAATACATACGTTGCTTATAGTTGCATTTTCTATCACAGAGAAAACCAAATTAATAAACCAACACAATTAACTCACAAAATATTAAGAACATATTCACAGTAAGAAAGGTAAAACAAATACACGTATATCATTTTTACATCTGCGTAACACGCTACTAACAGTTATTTAAAATTATTGATCACTACAGTTGTCTTGTCGATCACAACCAGCTGATATTTTTCGAAGTTCTTATTTATAATCAAACGGAAACTCAACACGTGCTGAACGAGTCATTAATCGTTTTCTAATTTAACGTCACATCTGAATTCTGAAGAAAAAATCACGTCTTCGCATATCTCTCTCACTCTGTATAGGCACATATCTATGTATACTTACACACATACATATGTGCTTGAGTATGTGTATGCATGTGACTCTGCTTGTAGCTGTCAATTTGTTTTCCAGCGATCTTTATAAATAGGGAATCACCCATCTAATTTCATTGTACGTCCACTTGCCTAATTCACATATCGCGAGTGAACTGACGCTACAATTATCGGGAATAGATCATTTCCCTTTTGAAAACGGAGGGTTTTTTTTATCAGGGTGTAAGTCGTGTATATCTCCTTGCTATGTTCCCCTTGGACGAAAATACAATGCCTAAAAAAATGGCGCAGGTTGACCAAGCTAGAAAATAATGCATTCACGACAAGCGAAACTTTAAAAAAAAACACGGGTATATATATATATATATATATATATATATATATATATATATATATATATATATATATATATATATATATATATATATATATATATATATATATATATATATATATATACTGGTAACCAAACTGAATCCTAAAATGCTCATATCTTTGGATTTATGAGATGAAAATAAATAACAATTTCCAGGTTTTTTTAAAATATTATAATACATTTCTATGGTTACAATTTTATGTTAATCGGTAAAAAAGCAACTATATTTTCGAACCAGTAAATTATGCACCGATTCCCCTACATTTCTATGTATAGGATTCTGGCAGGCCAACTTTTTGGGTTGTTCGTCTATTCTGTGACTTTCTCAGACCACTAATATCTATATCTATATCTATCGATATATATATATATATATATATATATATATATATATATATATATATATGCATACAAACACCCACACACCCACAAACACCCCCACACACGTATATATATATATATATATATATATTTATATATATATATATATATATATATATATATATATATATATATATATATATACACACAATGTTAAAATCCACGTAGGCTTCTAGACTAGTGAGTTAAACGTTATAAGGTTTTTGGAAAGATGGAAATGATGTTACTTTTTGTATTTAATATATTTATTGTAATTTTATTTTATATTTCAAGCGGACCTCCGCTCTTGGTCACAAGAAACTGTCTAAATGAAAAAAGAAATCCCTTGAAATGACTGGAACTTGGTAGTATGGACAGCGTTCATTCCTGGCAACGTATGTTCAAAAGAGTTCATGTTGATTATTTTAGCTGTTATCCGATTTTATTACTTATTCCTGTTTTATGTTTTTTTAAATATTGCAACTTATTAGGTTTAATACAAGCGACACAAAGAAACGCACTTACTTTAATACGTATAATGAAACTAAAACAAAATTATTAAACGGTAAAAATAATGCAGTTAATAGTTATTATACCGATGGTACAGTAAAGTATTAATAACAAATGTGATAGTTATAAATAATCATAATGAAACTCCCCACGGGGGCAGAGTAAGAAAAATATCGGCTTTAAATGGGGAGTAAATTCTGTTCCCCCACTATAAAAATGGCAAACAGGATAGGGACAAAAATAAATATGAAAATAAAAATAAAATTAATATTAGTTAATAATTAAATGAGAATAAAAATAGTCTCGGTACTGAAGGAATATATATATATATATATATATATATATATATATATGTATATATATATATATATATATATATATATATATATATGTGTGGGGGTGTGTGGAGTGGGTTTGTTTTCTATGATTGCAAGTCCCGCTGAACACACAATGTACATAATTAAAAAAGACCGCTTTATGAAACAAAAGGCAAACCATGTATATATGTATTTGAATAACCTACACTCCTCCTCCATTCCCTCTAATTACTTTAACAACCTCGGATATCTCCTACTCTGCCGTAAGGACTCTGACAGACATATGCACGGGCTTGGAGTCTATATTCGAAACACCCTCCCCTTGACTAGAGAAACAAAACTAGAATCGGACGATCAAGCCTACATGTTCTTTAGACTTAACATGCAACATAACATTAGTTACTTTTATTTTCTCTACCGCTCTCCCTCGACCCAGGACTGTACCCTAATAAACAGCGTCTCTGACTGCATAGATACAGCACTTTCCCTCGACACTAGAGCACAAGTGCATGTTTTTGGAGACTTCAATGTCCACCACAACAACTGGCTTGGATGTTCTACTTACATAGACACAGCTGGTAGCACAAGATATTGCTTCTCTATAACGCATTCCCTCTCACAGATGGTTACGTTTCCAACCCGTTGTCTTGTAAGAAAAACACGCATCATTTTAGATCTGTTTCTGAACACAGTCCCTTATGATTGTGTTACAAACGCCCTTAACCCAGTAAAGGCTAGAACCAAAACGGAAGAGCTATTTCTCAAAACAACGAGATATTTTAAAAAGGCTGACTGGGAAGCCATCAGGGATCTCATCAGAGATGCCCCATTGCGAAATATATTTTCACTTTCTGCTGAACAGTGCGCAAATAAGACAACTGAATGGTTTAAAACAGCAATTGAAGCACATGTTAACACGCAGACGTTTTATAGCAAGTCCCACTCTCTCCAATGGCTTACTTCCACATGTGCATCTGTCATAGCGCAAAGGTAGCATGCGTACTGCAGGTTTAACCGACATAAGTTCAGTTCAAACAGACAGAAGTATATAGAAGCGGGAAGAAACTGTAAGAAATAAATAGCGACAGCTAAGAGAGAATTACTGAATCCACCAACAAACGCATCGAAGCTCGGAAATTAGTAACCCGTGATTTCTGGAAAATCTACAACAGTGTAGTAAATAATGGGCAATCAACAATTCCTCCACTATCCAAAAATTCTGAGGTTGTTTGCTCAGCAACCGAGAAGGCTAACATGGTTGCCAGTCAGTTTGCCTCCAACTCAAAACTGGGCCTGCTAACCACCGTTTCCCGGACTTTCCTTTGCGGATAGACGTCACACTAGCCGATCTGAAAATCACCCCTTCTTAGGTGCATTCTATCATAAAATATCTTGACACTTCAAAAGCCTCTCGGCAGTGCTATTAAAAAAGTGCTCCGCCGAAGTAGCTCCAATCCTCTCCAAACTTTACAAAAAATGTCTTAATGAATCTGGCTTTCCGGCCTGCTGGAAAACTGCTTCTATGGTACCAGTGTTCAATAATTCTGGCGAAAGAACTGCCTCAGTAAAGTACTGCCTCATTAGCCTCCTCCTACTTTTTTACCAAAATATCTGAGTCCATAATTTACAATGCTTTAGTTCATAACCTTACAGATGCTAATTTTCTGACCGACGAACAATATGGATTTCGGCAAGCCCGTTTCACAGCAGACATCCTAACTGTAATCTTCGAGCGGATATGACATTCACTTAACAAAGCAGGGGAAGGTAGAGCAGTAGCTCTAGATATATTTAAGGCTTTTGACAGGATATAGCATGAAGGTCTTCTCAGGAAAATCAGATCATACGGTATCACTGGAAGAATACTTAAAATAATTAAATCTTAATAAGTGAAAAATACAGGTTGTCCTCGATTGTCGTACATCTAAACAATATTATATAAATGCGGGAGTGCCTCAGGGGTCAATCCTTTGCCCTCTATTATTCCTAATATTCATAAATGACATTACTGACAAAATTGTCTGAGAGATGGGTATATATAGACACACTTCTATTTACTGGTGTATTGTACGCAATACATATTACCACTTTCTAAAGATTAAAAAATATATCTTCAGTACAATCAGTTATAAAGTGATGCTCAAACTGTATTCACTACCGTGTTACCTAAGTATATATCTATATCGAAATGTAAAAATAATTACGCAGTTAAATAAGGAATATAAATTCGTATATATACGCATGCGTGGATGATACTCCTTGCGACTTATTCCTGCATATTTAATAATTTTCTATTTTACTCGTTAGAAGCTTATTTTCTTTGGCAAAAACAAAATTGAAATTGTTCCAACGGTCAGCAAGTCATATATATCAAGTTTCAAGTTTCTAACAAAAAAAAAAAACAAAACAAAAAACAAATAAAAACTTGGAGGACAGTTCTGTAAAGACCATTTTCTGTGCATACATACCTTTCAGTTCACTTTTATAATATACTAGCAAGACGATTGGCGTTCTCCGATCATAAATCCGTTTAAATTTGATATGTGAGTTTATACTGATCTTGTATCGATTAATATCGAACTAATCTATTGATTAGTATTATATTGTATACACTATCTACTAGTGCCTCTCGGATGTGTCCAGGTTAAACTTACGTGTAAATGTATTACAATTCATGCGTGTTTCAGATGTATTATTATAGGGTTATTTTTCTATCAAATATTATATTCCACCCAATATATAGTAGATTAAAAAATACGATTTGACTGACATCAGCTAGGATCGAAATCAATACATATAGCGCTCGACCCTTTGTTAATACTTTTTAACCCTCCTCAGATTAATAAGCATTGGTTAAAATGAACTGATTTTAACGTATGAATGAATATTTGCGCAAGTCTAAGAGTTCACTTTAAGTCGATTTACGTCAACTTTGCACTAATTCCTTTTCCAAGATGAATGCCGTACACCTACTCTTTCCGGCTAAAAACAAATCGAATTCGTTCCACATATCCAAATTCTTTACATATGAAGTTTAAAGGTTGTAGACCAAGTATTAGAAGCTAATACGGTTTCCCGACAGACACATATGTTAGACGCTAACATGCTTTACCATACCATTTTACTAAAAGTATTTGTACATTTTCAATCCACGTCTTTTTACAGCAGTAACATTTCGCTTGATAAAGAACAGAAAAACAACAGCAAAATAATAAAAACAAATTGAACCAAAATAATCATGCTTTGTAATGTAGTGTAATGTATTTGGATAATTTTTTGTTTCATGAGAATATTTTTCTAGTCATACTAACGGAGACATCCCGAAGCATGATCCCGCCATCGTTGGCGGTTAACGTTTCTAAACTCTCCTAATTGGCATCTCATTATTTACGTTTTTCTTTTTAAAAATTGTTATTATTTTTTACACTGTCAGAATACTGTTCTGAACGGAAGCCGTGACTATATATTTCGCATGTCATTCATTCACTCACACAAAAAGAGCAGACTTGGGTACCGGAGATTTACTAATTGTTATTTCTAGTGGAATCTGAGAGACTTGCATAGCAGAGTTCTCAACTATCTCAAGTATTTCCTTTTCTTCCTGTTCTTTCCTCGAATTGCGAACGTCAATGCTATACTTATGATTCTCTTTGTTGACATGTATTTATCTCTAAGTCTTTGATTAATTCAGTTGCTTGGCTATCTATTTTATTAACACGTGCAGATGTCATACTACGTGTCGTTGTACAGCGCTTCATGAGGAGAACTTTAGACTCATTTTTGTAACTCTCATTATCCCGATATTTGTGCATTAGGGGGTGTCATTTACTCGAATTCCTTATTTAGCACGAAATAGGGCACATATATATATATATATATATATATATATATATA
>NC_136486.1:54036246-54063746 GCF_053919585.1 Euprymna scolopes
TTTTTTTAAATTATTTATGAAAAGAGTTAACATGCTTAATTTCTATATTTATAAGTTTTTGGAATTTGTTTTCACTGGATTATTATTGATTAGGCACTAATTAAACAGATTATTAATAGAATTAAAAAGAATTCATAATGCTTTTATATCAATTGTAAGGTTAAAGTAGAGAATATGTACAAAAAAACCATTTCCATGTTAAGAATGGCTTTTTAAATAATAACGTTATTTCAGTACGGATCACTAAGTTCACTAGTGCTACAAAGTGGTGATAGAATAATACATTCACTTACGTTTGTTTATTTAAACTTTTATTAAACTTAGAAATACGATTTAAAATATAGCACGGCTCATACGTGCACTAGCACCCATTTTTTATATTAATAAATGCTTAGTAATTTTTTTTTTAATATTCATAAACAGTAAAAACGTTATCATTTAAAAAGAAAATGCTATTTAAAAAAAAAGAAAAAGTCGATAAAAGTGATGAAAAACAAAGGCGATAAAAGTGAGATATTATTAATGATAAATGTGTAGTAATTTCTTTTATTTCAATATTCAAAAACAGTAAAACTAATAAAAAGTCGATACAAATTCATGATCGTTTAGTTACTATGGCAACTAAAACATGTCCTTTGCTCATGCGTAGGAAGAAGTCACTGTATTTTTTTATGGTGTTCGGCAGGGCACTCAAATCGCGACCAGTACCTACATTTCACTAACAAGCTGGCAAAATGTTTAATAATTTGGTATTTTTTTTAGATTAGGTCCACCTCCAAAATTTTCCTTTAAATGATGACATTTATAGGTTTCCGAGTATGCTGAACAGGCAAATCGCATTGCAATTTTGCGGAAATAAATAGTTGTATTATGCATTATATTCTTCGGCGGCCATCTGTTTACGTGCACACGCGCCATAAACAAATACACGCACTTAAAAAAGCTGGCCGCCAAAGATTACAATGCATAATACAACTTTTTTATATCTTGATAACTACTTATTTCTGCAAAATTTCAATGCGATTTTCGTATTCAGCATAGTCGAAAACCATTTCAAGTCGTCATTTAAAAGAAAATTGAGGAGGTGGACCTAATCTAAAAATTTACCAATAATTTTTCATCCTGTACGCCTCCCGATACATTGCTTCATCAACATGCGACCATTTTATATCTCCCGAAGACACTTCCGTATTTAGAAAAAAAAAAAAAAATGAGTGACCGATTTACCAGAGCGTGGTAACTTAAAAGTGAGTACCCCTTTCAAATGTTGAAATGATTTTTCTTTTCAATTTTTTTTTTATAATCTGGTTAGTGTTCAATCAATAATAATCCAGTGAAAAAATTTCAAAAAACTATCAGTATAGAAACTCCACCACGTCAGTAAATAATTAAAAAAAATGTTACGTGCGCATGCGTTAGCCTTGACAAGGGGGTACTAAGGGAACGCCCATTAAATAATTCTTCGGGTCGCCATGGAACTCAACGCCCAAGGAGTACCAAAATAGTTTTCATAATCTGAAGAAATGTTCTTTTCGAAAAATGGGTGATCACTTTTCCATTTACATTTAACTTAAAATGAGCATCCACTTTCTGGCCACCGTTTGGTACGCGAATGCTTATTAAACAGTTTTCGTTTATGTTCACGCATAGCATAAACAAAGGCTACGTCTGTTAAATGGAAAATAGTCACAGAGTTCAGGGGTTAATACCATGCAATAGAAATCAAACAGAAAACTTTTTAGCCAAGAAACACACAGAAAAAATTAAAAAAATAGCATCCATATTTTTTCTATCGAATTCATTTGCTGTTTTTATTGAACACTATTCCCCCCCCCGGATTTTTTATATAATTTTCCATTAAGGGCCGTGCGTCTCACGTTAGTAAATAACACATTTTTTTTTTGTAGATTTTCGTGTGCTAAAAACGAATCTGCAAACCGTTTCCGTCACAAAAAATAGATTTTATGATATGAAGAAATTACTTTTTCGAAAAATTTGCGATCCCTTTTCCATGTAAATTTAACTTATAATGAGCACCCACTTTCTAGCCACCTGAGAGAGGGGTGATTTTTTCCCATGTTTATTGGCTAAAAAAGCTTTCGTTTATGCTCACGCATAGCGTAAACGAAGGCTACGGCTGTGGAATTGAAAATAGTCCCAGAGTTCAGGGGGTATTTCCATGCAAAAGAAATAAAATAAAAAACTTTTTAGCCAAGAAACACAGAAAAATGACCCCCTCTCAGGTGGTCAGAAAGTGGGTGCTCATTCTAAGTTAAATTTAGATTGAAAAGTGATCACCCACTTTTCGAAAAAGTAATTTCATGAATATCATGAAAACTTCCTTTTTGCTACAGAAACGGGTTGCAGATTCGTTTTATGCACACCGAAATCTACAATAAAATATTTCGTTATATATGAACGTGAAACGGGCCTTAAAGTAAAATAATACCGGATTTTTTGGAGCAGATTTGCCGTATAGTTGTACAAATATCCTAAAACCAGGTAATCACTAAAAGGGACTTTTAAAAGTCGTCACTTGTATCCAGCAAAAGTTTAAAACCACCGATTATATGCCAGCCTACGTCATGGTAACATATATTGAGTGAGTTCCTAACAGTAATTTGTATAGTTTTTTAGTTTAATCTCATTTTCCCAAAATTTCCCCAAACGTAACGTGTTCGATACAGTCTGCCGCCGTTTGTATTTTTCAGATATATCGATAAACATTGAATGTTTTTGAATCGATTATACATTACATAAAAACACTAAAATCTTATCCAGTTAGGTAGAACATTTACTTTACTTGCCTTTGATAACATTTATTTGTTATATATTCATTTTTTGACAATTTCTTTGTATCTGTGTTTAGTAATACAAACCCTTTTCATTTAATGTAACCTTTAGTCGGCTCGAAAACAGTGTTTATCGGGGTATTTGAAATCTACAAATGGTGGTGGACACTGTTGATTACTGTAAGTTAGAGAAAGTGAGTTAAAACTAAAAAAAAAAAAAAGCTATACAAAATACTGTCAGAAACCCACAGATTATGCCAGCCTATGTCATGGTAACATATATTCGGTGAGTTTCAGACACTGTTTTGCATAGTTTTTAGTTTTCAACTTAGTTTCCCAAACTTAACGTATTCAACAGAGTCCACGACCATTTCTTTTATTTGAGCCAATTAAACATTTTACATTACATAAAAACACTAAACAATTATCCAATTAGGTAGACACATAACTTACCTTACCTTTGCTTTCATTCATTGTTTTTTTTGGACAACTTTTTCGAATCTGTGTATAGTAACCCCCTCCCCCTACCATCAACCAAATATTAATTACTAACTCACATTTTTGTAAAACAACAAAAAAAAATAGCGTTTCAAAATTGTTGCTACGTTCGGCTTCATCCACTGATTGTTGGTCAAGTCCAAACCATGAATGATTGACAGAATCTCCCGAGGATCCAGATCAAATTCTGCAAGAGTACCATTTTTTTTTCATTTTCGCCTTCTTTTCACTGTTTGCAGTGGATTGCTGTATTAATATAAGAAACATGCATTTTCTTTTTTTATTAAATTTGTCCATTACACCAAATTGAGCCACTGCAACGCGTGGCAAGGTACAGCTAGTATATATATATATATATATATATATATATATATATATATATATATATATATTATAACATTGTAGGGAATAAGATATTGAGGGCTAGTTGACAACCATCAATAGCCACAGTTATGCCTTTTTTTTTTTTTTTGAATAATGCTTTATGTTTGAAGTAGATTTTTGCGCTATAGGCGTCCGGCTTCAGCACACTCTTACAATATTATTTTACCGTCCAGCTGCAATATACTCTTAGAAATTATAACGTCGACCCACCTGAAATGTACTAACTTAAATAATCACGTTTATGTGTCATATTTTGCAGGGGATCCACCGTGAGGCCTTTTTGATCGTCGATTATAAGCATCGACTATTATTAAAAAAAGTTATATTGTAAAATTATTTGTTTCACAAAACACTTTTTTTCTTATTTGAAAATGGAATATAGGAAGAAAAATAGTACAAAGAATTTTGCGTTGACGGTAATGCATGTTTTGAAAAAGCAGGCTTTGCATGGTATTGATCAACGTGACAGGAAACCTGTTTAGAAGTCACATGCCAAATCAATTCTGATATATAGGGTTAGTTTACCAATCAGAAGAATATAGTACAGATGTCGAGGAGAGAAGTAAAGGTGACACAGACAAGTCTCTAGCGACAGGCTTTTGGGAATGGCGCCAGAGAAGCAGATTATACCCAGCGTGCAGTCCTTCAACATGGGCACATAGTAGAATGAAAGCTGTCTAAAATATAGCCGAAAACTCTTGGTCGTTTTTTGAAGAAATGTTCATTACAGTTTTTGGCAGATTCCTTAACCGAGAATCCAGATGAATGAAAGTGATGTATTCCTGTTTGGCAATGGATAATTGCCCCAGAATATGTTTTGTCATGTTGACGTTAAGGAAATGCTTGTTTTAAATGTTATACTCTGTTCCACTGTATATATGCATCATTAATATGTCAGCATTCATGAACATAACAGTACAGTAAATAAAACTTCACTATATATACAATTCATCATGTACCTAAGACACCTTCCTTTTAATTTCATGTTAGAAAATCACTACATTGTGGATGATATTTAAAATTGCGTGTTTCTTTTTGAATTTATATTCTATGGATTAAATGCTGGTAAGACTAAGCTGCTCTCGTTTAACAATTACAAGACACCTCTCCACATACCGATATCCATGTCAATTAACTCCTTATCTAGGAATTCTTCCTTCAACTCCTCGATTTAAGATTCACGGGCAATATTCATAAAGGATATTGTAAAGATTGGCGCAAAGAATGTGGTTTCCCCTATCGGGAAAGAGTACTACTCATACATGAGAGTATCCTGCACATATACAAGGCTGCCTTTTTCCTATTCATGGAGTATTGTTTCCACATCTGAGCTGGTGCATTTACTTCTTATCTCTCCTTGTATGGGGTGCAAAAAAGTTTTCAATTAAATAGATCCCACTTTGCCAACTAAGCTACAGCACATGACACATCGCTGCAGTGTTGTAGCTCTATACCCGTTTACAATTATTTTAATGTAATGTGGACTGATGATCTCGTTGCTCTAATTCCCCTGTCGGCGTACATATCTCCGACAAACTTATTTAGCAACAAAATCCGGCATCGTCACTGGTTTAGACCCTATATGCTGTAAAGCTTTCGACTCTAATAGTTTATTCCTTTGAACAGCTCGACTTTGAGATTTCTTGCATGTTAACTGCTTTCCCGACTGTATCGATATGCAGAAGTGAAAATGTAACGTAAAACAGCATCTTGTTAATCTTTTGTACGTATAATACGAAATAGTAGCCCCTTACGTCCAGGTGGCGGCATCCCTTCTTCGGTGCGAATGTAAGTAAAACACAAATGAATTTCGAGGTTAAACGCCAAGCTCACAGTAGTTTTGGAAAGAAAATGTTTTTTTTTTGTTTTTTTTTTCTTGCCATCCAAGAAGACATGTATTTTCATTCGTGTTCCATTTCTGACAGACAAGAGAAAATATCAAACGAATAAAAAAATACACAAACTAAAGCGATCTAGTTATTTTTTTTTCAATTTCGTGTGTCTCATTACTACGTTCGTGAGAAAATGAATGCCTTAGCGGCTAAGGTTATAGATAAAAAATACAAGCGTTACATAACTCGTCATCTACATTATTTTTATTTACGTATTCTACAGGAAATAATGTTAGTATATTCTACTCTGATAATAATGATCTAAAAAATTCTTTATTTTTGTCTTTCTATAATTTATTGCCACCTCCAATAATAATTTTTTAATGCATATGTTATATTAGTAATTCGATTGCGATTGAATATTTCGTCATTTCTTTATGGAAATCTACTTTATTTTGCAAGCCCGTTTGATATATAATTAGCTTAGCATTTTACTATACTTTATATCTCTCAGTAGATAACTTTTTCCCATCTTTCAGGTATGTGGTGGATGATCTAATTTTAATCGGTACCTATCACTCTTATTTATTCCTAACACTTGTTTACGTAGTGGGTAAAAATTAATAAGTTGCAATGTTCCATAATAGATCACACTTGTTGATATAACTCACCAATAAATTGTACTGGAGTAAAAAGAGAAAAACAACGTGAGATTGTGAGAGCCAACAAAACAAAAGCAAAACATGTAAGCAACTTATTTTTGTAATGTAGAAAACAACGTGTCAAATTAAGTGTATATGTTTTTGTATGTGTCTATGAGTGTTCTTGGTATTTTGCGTATGATCTAATCAATAATTTTATGTACTTTCACTAAACGTTAATCGCCTTTTTTTGTTACGAAATTAATTGTCTTTCTAACATAAACATCTACGCAGTATCTTTTGTGAATGAACAGCCCTTTAAAAACATGCATAAAAATAGAACATCCTGATACGCCTTAGAGAAAGGCGTTCTGGATAATATTCTATTTTCACACAGCATTACCGAGATTGCATCGCAGTGGTAAACAATTAAGCTGGCAAATTAGCATTTACGTATAAGATATATGTAAGATCTTTGCATAGAATTATTTGCATATTTTTTCTGTTCAATTGTAAATAGCTTACTTTTATGGTCGGAATAACACAGAACAAATATGGTCGCTTATTGACAGACAACCAATACTACTCTATAGTGTCATTATCATTTTTTAAATAATATTTCTCATGAAATAATTGTAGATGAAACAGATTTGTATGTTCGCTAGTCTAAATAAAAGTGGCAACCTATTGTACTTCGACCAAAACGTTGACATAAAATATACACAAATAATCTAACAAGCAGTGTCATTTTTGATAGCTTATGCGAAAAACAGCGATAACGCTAATATGATGTATGTTTATGTTTACTTTCATAACTTGCGTGAACGGAATCGGAGTATGAGGTATTTCTGTTCTTGTTGAAAGGTATACCTTGTTCGTTTTAAGTGTTAGATAAAGGGGTCTTCTATTAGCTGGTGAGATTATATAACTCTAATCCCTCTTGTTTCTTTATAGATATCTATTGATTCATCCGAGCAAATAAACTGAATGTAACATTAAAAGGGCCTCTTTTCTTATTTCGAATAAAGACAGATATAATTTGTAGAAAAAATCCTTACTCTATTTAAATTTAATTAGATATAATAAATGATAATTTTGATCAGACGAAATAGGAGAGTAAATAAAGAGGATATTAAAGTGCAAAATCCTTTGTTAGAGTATGCGTATGCCGTGCGTCCTATCGCTTAAAACATTATATTAGATGCACCCCCTACTCTAATTCGTAGTTTATTTTCTTGTTTGTTTGAAAATGAAAAGACAGTGTACCCCAGTGCAATTAGGCACTGGGGTACACTATCTATTCATTTTCAATTTGGTCTTACTCAAATGCTCCCTGTGCTTGTTCTGGATAGAACGTCTGTACGCGGCTCTAACACTTACTATCAACAACTCTCATTAAATTAAATTTTTTTTAAAGTTTGTCTGATCTCATGGACTTCTATTATTACTCTGTAAAGGGAATTAAGATAAAACTCTAGGAATGGTTAATGCAGCGTACTGATTATCTTCCTCCCAGAGTCCGTGAAAGTTTTCAATACATAAGCACTTTTGTTACCGTGCTGAAATAATACGCTTATTTACAAAACCATTCTAAACATAGGATGGAATAGTGTCTTCTAACAATACTAGATTTTCACGTAAAATTTTGTATGAAAGATATCGTAAAACTTGAACTTAATTTGAAAATACTATTTTAAAAAAAATACAGCGGTAACAAACTGCATAAGCACCAAGTTTTTCCCCGTTCTCAATATTAAGAATTGTTTTCTTGTCTAGCCGAACGAACAAGAGAAACCCGAAAATAAAATGAGTAGGCAGTTTTTAACATGTTTTAAATGTCAAATTCCGAGATGTGAGATTACATTTCATTACGCTTTTTGATTTAGAAAAATATATAAAGTGATGAATAGGTCAGAAAAATATTTTTGTTAAAATATTAAATAATAATAATATTATAATAATAATAATAATAATAATAATAATAATAATAATAATAATAATAATAATAATCAAATTGGTGTTGATGAGAATTGATAATGAAGATTATATTGATTATTTTCCCGACTATTCCTAATTAAAAGAAGTGAATCATGCATGGTTCCCCTCGTGAGTGAACAGTGATGAGCGCGTAAAAGAAGCTTTAGTTCAGCATTGTCCTCCCCCTCAAATTAGTCCCCTTGCATTTAGCTTAAAAAATCCCCAGGGGACGTCAAATCCTGGTGAAAATTAACAAACAGTGCACTTTTAGGACTAAACTTATTTTAATTTGAGTTCTGCAGCATGCAAAAAATGAAACGACTGCCCATTTCCCCCTCTCCATTTGGACCCAAAAGTCCCCAAGTCCTTAACGAATTTAAATGTGACGTCATCACCTTGTAAATGTGTTAAATAGACATACACGGACATGCATGGGTAAATATATTAAAATAGTCCCAAAAATGGAGTGTTTTAATTGGCCCTAAAAGAGCCCTTGGGGCATACCCAAGAGTTATCGCAAAATATAAACAAACAGCATCATATAGAAATCAGTCATTTACAACTTTTCAAAAAGTTTTATAAAAATCCATCATTTTTTTAAAATAAACACAAGTGTCAATTTTAGCCAATTTAACCCTAAAAACGCTTTTGGGTAGCATCCGGGATTTTCCCGGAAAATCCGTTCTCAAACTTTTACTCATGTTTAAGGTTTGTGCAAAATTTCATAAAAATTCTAAGACGTAGTTATTGACAAAAGTGCATATAGACGATCGAACGAACGGACACGGGTGAATTTATATGTCCACACTCCATTTGGCAGGAGACCAACAAATTTTCCTGTATTTCGGCGTCTATAAATGTGAAGATTAATCAGATATTTTCTGGACTCTATATCTTTTTTGTCGAATCTAGAGATCGGAATTTGAAAGGGAAATATCATTTTCGCAACGAAATACAACGCAGCAAATATGCGTGTAAAAATGATCAGTTAGGAGTAAGTTGGACGTTTCATTTTTAGCAGGTATTACTTCTTAGTATGTCGCTCGATCTGAAATAAGTTTTGTAAGCTGAACCCTATGTCCGATGTAAAGAGCCTCGTGTTCGACAAAGATAATTTGTAATATAATCGCAGGTTACATTGACTAAAATTTTGTTAAAATTACATTCCATAATATTAAAGAACGTAAAATAAATAAAGGAGTTTATTTAACAGGATTAATTCTTACAACGCCCTGTAACTTTAAAAAATATTAAAAAAAATAAATTACAATAATTACAAAAGTTGTTTTTCTTTTGTAAATAGTTGTTAATTTCCAATATATATATATATATATATATATATATATATATATATATATATATATATATATATATATATATATATATATATTGATACAGGGTTACCCCTCCCATAAAAACGGACAGCATCTCTAATTAGGTCCCGGTTCTTAGTGTTTTGTCCGAATTAAATTAAACTTTGGTCATATCTAGTTTATTATATTCAAAACATCACATTAATAGGGGCTTTGGAATTTTTTCTCCGTTCTACAGCATATGTTCTAGATGGCCTCCATTTAGCTTTTGTTTTTGTTTTTCTTTTTTTTGGGGGGGGTCACCCTGTATATGCGCGTGTTAAATAAAATGATAAATATAGAAAAACTCGAACTTACTAGGGGATATAATAACCTTCTGTAAATGCCAGAAAAACAACCAGTAAATAAAACGGCGTTTAGTAAGTTATTATTTGTATTTTAAACTAAATATGTTATCGTGCTTTATTTTTTAATTTTATTTTGTCATTTCATTTAACCTTATATTAAAATGGATAATCAATTTTAAACTACTAATTATTGAATGCATTTTTTTATTTCCTCATTTTTTTATTGATTCTCGCGACCCGTGACACCGATATGATTTCTAAGATCACAAATTATTGTTTCTTTAAAGTCGATCGCTCAAAAATAAAGTTGTAGAAAAAAAAAGTTACGTGGTAATTTCTGATGTTATTTTGCGACTTTCTTTAAATTAATGTTTAGCAATTATATCAAACCATTAAAAATGAAAATATTAAAACTATATGTATAATAAAACTATCGTTTTAAACATTAAAAAAAACTGTATGAAAGTCTTAAACACAAATTTTGAATGCTTTATATGGTTGCCAGATTTTCATAGAAAACATTTCTTAAATAAATTTCTCCATGAGATTTGGGAATGCGGAGGTGTTTTACTTCATTGTATAAACGAGTGTCGCATCCCTTTGTTCTCTCAATCATAACAGGTCAGACGTATTAAGTGGTTCACAATTGAAGTCTTTGTATCTGCCATGATAAAGATTGAACCATCAAGTTCAGGATGAATTTAACAAATAACTTGATTTTGCATGCTTCTGTATCCATTACGCAGCTAATTAAAACACGATTTCGATTAAATATGTCTGATTAATCTCGAAGTTAAAATCGAGTAAGATGATGAAAATATAATAATAAGGATAAAAACGGTTATCCTAATTATAAAATAAAATAAAATACATTTTTTCGATCTTTTACTTTATTTTATTCTGGCGGTGGTGCTCGGTGTTGCCCGGGTGTTTAAATGGTGTAGTAAGAGGTGGGTCAAAACAACAGTAGCATGGGTTCTCTGGTGTGTTGGTGTTCTGCAAGGAACCCCTGGGTGTAAGAAAAAAGTGTTAGTAGCGGTGGTTGGTAAAAACAACAGTAAATAGAGGTGATATAAAAGTAGTAGTAGGCAGGAAGGCTCGAATCCTACCGCGAAGAAGATAAAAAAGTAAACAAAAAAACGTGACGTCATAGCCGAAGTCTCCTTCGTCCAACCAGAAAGTTCGGAACCTTGAAACGTTAAATGTAGTAAATTGAAAAGAAGACGATTAGTTGCAAACATGTCAGCGAAAAAAAGCGACCTTCCGTGTACAAATCCGGTCAATTGTGTGTGAAGAAATGAATGATTTTTAGTCAATTTTTTTCGATATTTGTCGCCCGAAGGATCGCAGTTGAAAAGAATATCAGCCTGGGCAGGTCCCGACGCGCCTGTCTTAAGTTCCTACGAGACGTACAAACACACACATTTTGACTTTTATATATTAGATGTTTATTGGTAGCACATGCGGATAATTACTCGCATTTTACTTGTTTGGTAATACTCAGATCTTACTCAAATTTCCTATTACGTATTTTTATTTAATTTAAAGTATTTTTACACTACACTCACACACTAGTATTTTATCTTCTGCCAACTGCATTTTAATTACTTGTAATCACTTAATTTTGTAACCGTTATATCAGGTCGTTGTCAGTCCAGAGAATTACATTTCCTCTACAAAAAGAATTACAAGACGGTTTGCCTAAAGGCGCCGTGTTATTGAACGTATTAATTAGCCAATATATATTCATGCTAGATAGTTTTGTTTAAAGATAGGGCACCTGCATATATAAGCGCACACCTGTCAATAATTAGTTTAAGATTTAGTTAATTGTTTCTATTTGTTAATTAATGATGTGCATTCCACTTCGCACCGAAAAAGGCGAGAAAAAAGAAAGTATAAAACAGAAAATGTTGGCAGAAAATGAAATCGTTAATTATGTCGGAGTTTCAGTTTGAAAAATGTCCTTGATAATATAAGATAAAATGAAAATGATAGTTAACTCGTGGGTAAGACGAGGAGGCGAAGTAAGTGTTTTGGTTCAACTTTCAGCGCATATTTCTGCTTTGTAGCCTGGTTCATATTGAAAGAGATGACGGGTATAACGAAACATGTATAACGGGAACTTAGAACCGATGCCGATGCTAATGAGGGAGACATTTATAACAGGCTGAGATGATTCTTGGGGGCTTCACATTAATTTTATTGAACTGGGGCATATGATGCCACAGTTGTTAATACATATATTTGAGAGGTATATTACTGATAATAAAGGAGGCACTTTTCCTGTAAGGGGGTTATACAAGTGTTCGTTTATAGATCAATACACGAAACACATTTATCTTTATGGTTGTGAGGAATGACGAAACGAGACTAACACACATTAATAATGTTGATTTCTTCATTCTTCAACTGGGCGATTGGTGATGTCAAGTATTCAAGCTTTTTAGACTTTAAGGTCTACTCCTCTTCATTCGCCTCTTAGGGGGTCCCACCCCACAACGGACACTATCACCGTGTGTGATCTGCTCTGATAATCTGACCTTAATCTACTGACTGTCTTTCTATCTTCGAATCCTCGATGCATATATTGAGAAATCTCCTTTGTTCTTGCCGTCAGCAGTGTGAATCCCAACGTGACTAACTTTAAGGTAGATTTACATATGTCTTTCCAAACACTTTTTTGGCAAACAAAGAATTCTCAATTCTAATTGTTTGATATATAACCTACTTTAAAACAATATTTGTTTAAAATTCGCATTGTCCATTCTTTTAACTGACATATTTAATATCGAGTTATGCTAAAGAATGGGTAATCATATTTTCTGACATAAAAAAAAATATTTAACTATTTTAAATATAATCAACAATGGACTGCATTCCTAGGATTTCAATTATCCACTTGCATACAGTGTTCGATTCTAGTCTTTGCCTAATATGATGCTCACTTATCTGGTCTGCTTTCTTACTTACATGAGAAGCCCTTTAATGTAACAATTATACTAGCAACATGATTCAATTTTCAATTCAAGGTAAAGTTAAGAATTAAACTTATGTTTAACGGAAGCCACGTCATGAGAAGTAGTATCTTTAAATAAATTTAATGAGGTGTTACGTATTGGGAAACAGATGTAAAATCGTTTGCACGGGTAATGACATGTTTTGTTTCGGATAATGCAGTTTTACATCGAGTAAATGGCGTAGTTCTACATAGAAACTGAAATAACTATTCTTTGAAATATAGAAAGTATAACCCGTGTTATCACAAATTATATCATTAACATGAGAGATATGTCGTTTTAATGAATGTTACGGTCAAATATACGTGATACTTCACTGTATAAATAATTAAATAATTATAATATAAATCACTCCTCGCTGTTCATGTGTGTGCTTTCGAATGTGTGTATGCTTGTATGCCTCACTAAACGTTTTGACACACGCAACACTGACAAACATTTCTGAGGGCAAATTATACGTTCACGTTCAACTGGGCTGTTTATTACAATGGGGGGGGGGACCCCTTCTTTCTTCGACATTTTGGCAAAGACATCACATGCCCTGCAAGACTAATCTAATTTCGACCATCCTTTGTCGCAGTGGGCGTAGCGACTAATCCGTTCGCATTTGCAAAATTCCTTTTTCTGACAGTCTTATTGGGTAAGGACAGTTTGCTTGCATACCCCATTTTCTTTGCGCTCACACGGGTACTCGCTGCTTGTTTATTGTTTTAGTGTGCTGGTTATTGTTTTTGTTTGAAACATTACTAGGGCTCCGTCGGGAAATACTCTTACCATAAAACCTCTCCACACAAATGCCTGCATGTATGTATGTATGTATGTATGTATGTATGTATGTATGTATGTATGTATGTATGTTGGCCTAAAACTTTTGAGAGCTTTGACGGGTTTTCACGAAATCGGAATCGTTTTGGAAATAAAATCGACACTTCGGACATAAAATATCGCAATATTGGCTAAAAACATTACTTCATTCACCTTCACCTGGGCACTTTTCTACAGGAAGGGATCGCTTTTATCGCTGAAATTTTCGAAAGGCATACCCTCTTTTCGATTGACTAGCCTTCATTTAAACCTACGTCACTCCATGTATGGCGATGGACGGAACTCCATGAGCCATCACGTTTTTTTTTCAGATTCGTTTCCTCCGTTGCGTTACGGGTTCGAACCTGCCTGCCTTTTGGTCAAGATCAAAGTGTAGTATCTGTTCTTCAGATGCTGCACTTCTATTTCTTGTTCTCTTTCAATGGAGGAGAAATCCTTCACGACTGAGACAATTTTTATTTTTGTACCTTTTCTGCACATTAAAAAACGACCCTGGTGTCTAACTTTGTCCCGTGGGGAGGCATAGTAAATAGGTACTACCAAGTTCTATCCTGAGACTGATTCAAACACCCAGGCAACGCCGGGCACCAAGGTGTATATCATGCAAATCACATCCGTTATGTGTGTTTTTGTGTTAATGTGGTTGTATGTCTGCTAAAAACTTTTGCCATCCGGCATGAACCGATAGAAAGGGCTATATTTTTGACACGCATTATCGAAAAATCCCCCCAGAATTTCAATGAGTTCACGTAGAAATATAGTTTTGTTTAAATCAGTGTCAGGCAAATAATTTGGTTTCGCAACTGTTTGTAAGTCGTACGTGCGCCAACTGTCGGTTCTTTTTCGTTTCGAAATGATTGATTCGCAACACGATTACATATTTTTCGTCGTGGTCCGTTCGATATCGTGTTCGCTTTCAACACTCATTATGCAAGTTCGCACGCGGCAGTTTTGGTTTTATTATTTTTATTTATTTTTTTATTTTAGCTTCCAAAAGTTTGCTTTCTTTTTCGCCTTCGAATGACGTCACCCATATCCCGTTATTCTAAAAAAAATGTTTGTTTTTATTTAACTGAATATTACGAGCGCGCAACGCCGAGCACCTTTGCAAGTCCCTTATAAAGGGGCTCATGTTTTGGCGAAAAATAAAACGAGGGAGGACTCTCTTGAAATGATAGAAACTTTCCAAGCTATACTGAATGACAACAACATGCTATTATCTCAAACTGCCTACAATGATGTTTTAAATATATTCAGTGTAATAGTAATTTTTTGCCTATCTTGTTTTTTCTTACCAGTAAAATCGCGGAAAAAGATGAGATATTATTATACTTTTTGTGTTGTGTTATTGATAGATGAAAGATAAAATTATCTTATGGACTTAAAAAAATGTTATATATCTTACCTATTTCTATATAAGTCTATAAACCAACTATTACTTTCCTTTGCAATTACCGGATGCCTCGTTTTTGAATGAGTTTAAACACATGTTACTTAGTCATAGAAGCATGGTTTACTTAAGACGTACGTCATAACTAACTACATATGATACCCTGAATCATTAATATTACAATTTGTTTTATCATTGCAAGTATAAGCTGCATGGGTGTAAGTAAATTTGGATCAGATTTATCTGGTTAAATCTACAAGTAAGACGTCGATAGATTGTTACATTGTTTAATTGTGTATAATTTATGATAGATCCAATTGTGTATAATTTATGATAGATTTAATTGTGCATAATTTATGATAGATCCAAATTTTAAATCGATTAATTTACTTAAACAGTAATGCGTTAAAAATGTTGATAAAAATCATAGAAACAATCAAATTTTAATGTCTAATATGAGATTGAATTTAAAAATACTTATTCTAAAAATTATTTTTAATATTCAAAAATGATTTTACTCGCTTTGGTGGAATTAAAGAATAAAAGAACAAAGGAATAAGCTTCCAATCTTCATTCTTTGTTGGAATTTGGGTTTGTTGGAATCTTTTAAAGTTCAACCATACATTTCCATATTTTTTAAACGCGTATAAAATATAACAAAGAGTTGGTTAGTTGGTTGTTTTGGGGCTACATCCTAACAACCTTTTCCAGATTATTTAATACCGAATCTAGTAATTTTGAGGCACGATATTAAATGGAGTATATTTTTATAAGTCAGATTCTATTTAATCCAAGGTTGGGCCCCTAACAGGTACTACCACTCCGGGTCATCGTGGACCTCGAAGAAATGGCAATTAAATGGTGGCTCCACAGTCCCCAAGGCCCGCAAGATGGGATCTCACCATCGGATATAGTTTTAGGTCATATCTAGGACCTTTATAACAAAGAGAGTGGGCTAGTAAATAGGACGAGTGTAGTGGATGCATTGGTGTCCACAGTTTAGACAGCCATTATTAATTTAGATACATTGATTTATGTTAGTGAACATGGAATCAATAACTCTGTGGATAATAAATCTGTAGTCATGTAAAATATACATATATATATGCATGTGTAAAATATAAGTGTGTGTATATATACATTTCTATGTGTATATATGTATATATGTATATATGTGTATATATATGTATATATATAAGTATATATATGTGTATATATATTTATATATATATATTTATATATATATGTTTATATATATATATATGTGTGTATATATATGGGTGTATATATATGTATATATATGTATATATGTTTATATATATGTATATATAATTATATATGTGTATATGTATATATATATTTATATATATATTTATATATAGATGTGTATATGTATATATTTATATATATATATATATTTATATATATGTATATATGTATATATGTATATATACACACATATATATATACATATATATACATATATATACATACACATATATACATATATATACACATATATACATATATATACATATATACATATATATATATATACATATATATATATATATATATATATATATATATATATATATACATATACACACATATACCGGATGTGATATTAACTTATTTTCTATGTTACGTTCACTATATATATATATATATATATATATATATATATATATATATATATATATATATATATATATATATATATATATATATATATTGTCATCCACATACAGTACTGTTTCGTTGTATCATAACTCATCAGTGCGGCTAGACAAACACCTTTCCCCAGCCGTGGATTGAACCTACAACCGTCGCATTGATAGTCGGCGTCTCTCTCTCTCTCTCTCTCTCTCTCTCTCTCTCTCTCTCTCTCTCTGTATATATATATATATGTATATATATATGTATATATATGTATATATATGTATATATATATATATATATATATATATATATATATATATATATATATATGCCGCATAAAAGTAGTACCTGCCCTGTTTTTATGGTTTATGTCAGAATTTTGGAGAATAGCTCGCGTAACGTTAAAATTAATAGATTTTACACCACCAGTGTCTTGCTTAGTAAAAAGGTGTATAAAAAAAGGAAGGATAAAACTAAAATATTTAAACAGTTAAATATCTATTTGTTCGTAATCCTGATGCTTTTGAATCGTTTAAAATTAACCAGAACATATTAGTAAAGGATATCCAACACTATTATTAATGTATAAAATGTATTTATAAAATAAAAAAAGCATATGTTTATATTTATAAATATTTTCAACCTTTATATATGTTTAATTTTCAATAAATAAGAATGTAAACATACAAAGTACTAATAATAGTGGTGGTGATAAGTAGTCAAATGGATTAATCCTAATCTTAGAAATACAAGACTGGTAAATTAAAAAAAATTATCCGTTTTGAATTTGGAAACAGACGAATCTCACAGGTTAGAAATATAGTTTATAGCATAAAGAGGTTAGATAAAGTAATTAAGAATAGGAATCTAGGTCAAATATTTGTAACATGTTTTTTCCCTAAGATTACGGGAGTGGTGTTTGATCAACATTGCTGGGGAGCCGTGATGTTATATGCTTTTTTTAATCATCGAAACAGTGTTTAACGGTAAACAACTGATGATCCCTTAAAAATAAATTATTACTGGTACTATAGTGAATTTGTTCGAGAAAGTATATGCAGTTATTGCAGGTGATTGAATAACCTACTGGCTAAATGCTATCTAACGAATGACATTTTTTGTATAGTTTGAAAGGTTACAAACTTGCAAGGCTATATATATATATATATATATATATATATATATATATATATATATATATATATATATATATATATATCCATAAGTTTTGGTCTCGATTTCTAGTCAAGTTCAGGAATCCAAGAAATATGGATATATAGATATTTTGTGAGGTTTGTTAAATCGCATATTTATAATATATAAACATTTACAGACCATTTACTCTATTATAATGTACAAGGATTAAAATATCATAGCAAAGCGTACTCTATGACCAGGTTTCGTTTTGTCTATGTTTTGAGCATTTACATGTTTAGCCAGTATAATAAATTATCTGTAAATAGGCAATATGCTATGAGCTAGAGAAAGAGCCGACATAAGTCATAATAAATTAAAGAATTTGTTATTTGGAATTAAATATATTAGAATACGCACCATGGAGGTGTTATGCAGTTATAGAACGAACCTGAGCAACACAAATAGAATTATTCGGGATTTTGTCTTTTTTATTTTTTTAAACAATGTTATTGCCATTGCAAATCCTCTTTTTATATTGTATAAATCTAACAGAGCGTTGAAAATCAATTCGCTTTTCTAATGAACCGAACTTCCAAGAAATGAGGGCAGGTCGCATTGAAACCAAAGCAACAATTATAATCACGTATTCGTCTAAACGGCTGCAGCTTTAGGCAAACAATTTTAATTCAAATCCCATTCTCATTTGACGATTTGTTCGCCAAGCATAACCATTTTAATTACGCCAATTATCTAAGTTGTACAAAATAATACTCGTCAGACATGAAATTTTAAACGGAAATGCAAAAAATTATAGAATAACACAATTGGAAACAAATAAATGAAATAAGACGAAAAGCTAAATCAGTTTGTTTGAAGTTAAATTAGCCATGCTCTTTATTTGTGTGTTGATCTTACATTGTCTCAAGTAGCTTTAAATTGCCTCTCAAATATTGGACACAGATAAAGGGAGTGTAGATATCGGGCGTCTGCAGAGTAGTAAAATGGTTATATCCATATAGCAATAATTTTAAAAACGGCGTCCGGATTAATGCGGAAATAATTGACTAATCTGGCAGGTCGATATTATCTTGGCAGTCGTTTAAGCGTTGCTTTAAGAAAAGCTTAGTTGCATTCGTATTATTTGGATTCCCTGGACTACATATTTAAACAAACTGTAGGACGATGTAACCCCCAACCTTCTTAAGGTGTATCTTATCGAACTCGAGAATGTTTCTATCGAACTCGGGAATTTAGACAGAATTTCGAGCGGAACCGTTTATATATTTAACGGCGGTAGCATGCTCTTGTTCTGTCAGTCATCTCTCTCTCTCTCTCTCTCTCTCTCTCTCTCTCTCTCTCTCTCTCGGGCAGTCAATCGATTTTTACGATGACGCGGAAGTCAGTTAGTGTCCGTGTGGAAGGTGCGATGTGAGTCCTATCAGAGCTCTGAAACCCCGGCCACAGATGTGACACCTGATGGCAGAAAATCCGGGTAGTGCCGCCCCGTAGTCATCAAACCTGCCGGTACGCCCTCACTCCATCGCCACAGGACTTTCACTTCTCTTTCAACCTAGGCAAAGTAGGAATAAGCAGCTTGCCCAGTACTTCTAGCACCCTCTCCGCTGAAAGCTGCACACATGCAATCAGGCGTATCTGCCAAGAGCATCGTTGGCCAGCCCCCCCCCCCCTATTTAGGTCAAACAGAGTGACTAGATATAGGTCCTGAGTAATTCGCAATTGTATTTTTCGGTCGTTCACACTGAGGCTTGAACCTTCAACCGGAAGACCCGTTGCGTAATGATTAGAATACTTGGAAAAATATATTGTAAAAACTTATATTCTTTTGAGGGTTGGAGGTTAAATCCTCAGAGTTGACGACTGAAAAATACAATTGTGAATTACTTAGCAAATCAAGTCATAGCGGATGGAACAACACCATGCTACATACGTGAAGCAAATAAAGGTTTCCACTCGAAATTCCGTACAAATTCATGAGTTCGATAGAAACATTCCCGAGTTCGACAAGATACGCCTGAAGAATGTCGGAGGTTAAATCGACTGAAACATTGTGAAAATCATACTCAAGAGGCGAACAGCAGTAAGATGAATCCAAAGAACACGATTAATCAATCCTCATCTCAAAAATTAAAAACGTCTTTATTGTTTTGCTGTTAGTTTTTTCGTTCAAAAGTAGATACAAGAGGAAAAATAAGAAACGCAAAAATTTATAGGACTGGCAAATTAAATAGAAGAACAAGAAAACGAAATCAAGTTTGGATAATTAATATAAAAAAATGGAAATATAATTAATAAAAAAGGTCGAAAATAAAGATCTAGACAAGGACAAATAAACATAAAAAAAAAACAAAGAGAAAAAAGAAAAAGGACAAGGTGAAATACAGGGGGAATAAGAAGAAAACGAGAGTATAGAGGGGACGAAGAAAGAAAAGTATTTAAACGGGGGGAAATAATTAAAGAGAAAGTTAATAGCGGAAGTAAAAGAGAAATGAAAAATAAAGAAGGCTTATGAGAAAAAAGAAAAAAGAAAAAAGAAAAGAAGGAATAAAAACTATTAAGAGTATGAATTAAAAATAAACACGGATCCTAAAACATATTTGTTATTAGTTGAATAAAAATGAGAAGAAACAGCAGAAGAAAGAGAATGGGAAGAGAAGGAAAAGAAAAGGGAAATCTTTTGAACGGGGAGTGTGTGCGGGATTTATATTTGAACGACATTGTTTAACTGGCTGATATCTTTGACCAATTAATGTTACAGACGACAATTAGAGATTCCTAACGCTGTGTTATTGTCAAAAATGATATGCGTTTGGTGTCGTCGGTGTAAGCCTCTAAAAGGATTCAGTTAAACTTTATATTTGCTTTCTGATGGCTACAGAAACAAACAACCATTATTATTCGACTTGTAAATATGGAGAATCGGAATTAAATTTAGAGTTTTTTCATGTAGTTTATGAAGACCGGAAGCCACTCGAATTTAAGGATGACCGCAATAAATAATGAAATTTGCACCCTTGGCAGTCGAATTTTCGGCCAAAACCACATTTAAAAGCTTGCCCTATATCTGAATACACTTTTTGTAGAATATAAAATGTTTAGACTACAATTAGGCTGAATTAATCGGTAGAGACCGTAGAGTTTTTTTTTTTACAAATTTGACCCTAATTTTTACACCTTAACATTTATTGTTTGGGATCAAATCGCATTAACCCGTTTGATCCTTGTACAAGTAACCTACATCTAAAATTTCAAGTGTTGGTGAAGGAGATCGGTGGAGTTTTCAAATGTTATATCGTTGAAATTTGACCTCTTGAGAGCCGAATGTCTGGCCACAAACCCATTACACATATTTTTCCCCAATTTCAATACACGTTATGTCAAATCTTGTGTCTGTCGAAATGACAGAGTAGTTTGTTAGGGAACAAAGAAGACCACACATTTCATTTATATATATATATATATATATACATATATATATATACATATATATATATATATATGTTTGTATTTGTTTTTGTTAGCGATACTTTTAGAATAAATTTAATTATATATACAAAAGTGCACTTTAACCTAAATGCGGGTTGGAAATAATTTTCCGTTTGGCCAAATTGATACCCCCTAATGGGGAGCGATATATAGAATATTTTGTTAACTATAATTATTGACTGACCCGTGTTTCTCGGAGTCATGAAAGTGGCTGAATCTAGCAAGATTTGAAACCAGGACCCTATGATTAGAAGCCTTAACCTCCACCATACGCGCGTACTAAATATATCGCGTTTTTATGTAGATGCTTTTATTTGTTTTTCTTTTTGTTTGACGGAATTCAATTATGTTATTATATATTATAGTTATTATATTATGTTATAGATATCATATTTAAAAAATAATACACACACGCACACACACACACACACATATATATATATGTATATATATATATATATATATATATATATATATATATTAGTAAGCATTGGTAGAACATATATTTTACGATTGAACTTATGATTTAGATTGGTAATCACCGAGCTTATTCTTGAAATATGTAACTTGTTTTATTATTTATTGAGTGGTGTTTAGTTTTAATTTGCATAAAATATACACACTTACATATTAATACTTTTATTACAATTCTGTGATTATAATTCAGCAAATAAACGTGTATTTTAAAGTAGTAATATTCGGTACTTGTAGGATGTTGTCTTATCATCCTAATATGGTTCAGATTTAAGTTGCCCAATAAAATGATGATAAAAATGATTGCAGATTTTGAATATGGAGCCACAAAAGTTCCTCTAATTTAAACAGAACATATTTCTAATCACTCGAAAAACTAGTAAAATAATTATCGACTGCCCCTTTACAAGCCAGGACATACATTCAGTAAAATATGTATACAAATAAATTCTGTCTTTTTTTTTTTATAAAACTTGTCAAATTATAACAACATAGTATGTATGTTCTGTTCTATGAAATATTCATATAATTCTGACACATCAGGAGTTTAACATTTTCCTTTGCATTTCTTTTTCTTGTCTGAATACGTTGACGTATTTGATGAACACTTGAAGTTATCATTAGCACCTGTGTAAAAGTTGACTCATAAGATTTCCGGAATCACTTCTCAATTAATCATATCAGATGAGCTGTATATGTGACCTTCGCCATCGAAAAAAACACTTTGTAACTTTGGGCAATGAGGTTTATTTTTATAAAACCCAATGGCTATTAAAGACTTGATCGATAATTACAGATGTTTCTGTCACATCTCTCTAAACATTTTTCTCTGATGTACTTAATCACTAGTGTTACTTGAATCAAGCTATCACCTTCAAGTAGTTATATTTACAGTTACCGGCTATGAATTTCAAGTAGATAGGTTCCGTTTTGTGTAACGTGTCCTCTTAATAGAATTGTCCATTACTGGGCAATTTTTAAATTCGATGAAATAGGGTTTAGAAGATAATCTGTATTTGACAAATAAAGCCTTCTATGATATAATCCAAGACGTTTTGACCTATGGACCAATTTCTAGCATCTATTAATTTGTATTTACAAATAAACATATTGTAAGATGTAAGAAGGCAGTCTTGCAATTATAGTTTTAAAGTGAGAGTAATTCATGTCCGCTGAAATTCACTCTTCCCCGATGCCATTCGGGAAAATAGTAAACGCATTTTTTTCTTATTGGAGGAGAATTGATTCTTTGTGATGCCAACCATAGTAGGAATAAAGTGACTGGTAACGATTTTTTCTATTAAAAAGTGTAGGTGACGAACGAAATTGAAACATCTCAGACTATATACCGCCTTCGATTTAAACTTTCTGAGCAACGAGGAGTGTTCAGATTGGCACAGCAAATATGACAGCAGTCCTCAATATTAAGGCATACTTGAGGTGTTGTACTAAACTACTATCCAAAATAATCGGATATTAATCCCTTCATATGAAATGTAATACACATTTATATTTTGTCCTAACTGATACAGGGGTTAACGACTATAACTCTCTATCTTACTTGATACCTCGGTAATCCATGAATTCATTGTTAAAATCACACGGACAGCATCTTACCGTTTGTGACTGTCGTAACACTGTTCGCATTGTAGTGATTGCCCTGACAATTGTAACCAAATGTATCTTCCGCTCAGCACAAACATATACTACATACAAACATAATTATTTTATAATAGCATGGGTGCAACGTGCTTCTGGGTGTTTTCTGAGCAAAAAATAAAATAAAAAATAAAAAAAACGGTCAACTTTTGTAATTTGACCCCTAATATGACGCCTTAAAGTTGATTGTTTTGGGCTCAAATCAAGTTATTAAATTAGATCCGTGTTCAAGGAACCTATATCTAAAATTTAAAGTGTTTAGACTCCGAATTGTCGGAGGAGTTTGATAGAGTTGTCAAAAGTCTAATCGTTGAACTTTGACCCTTTAACAGCCAAATGTCTTGCCGAAAACCGATCACATAGATTTTCCCAAATCTCAGTAACTTGTATCTCAAATTTCGAGTCTGTAGACTAAACATTGACAGTGTTATTGCGAAAGGGAAATACACACAGACACACAGACACACACAGGCACGTTTACTTTTATAGAAATATTAGCATGGGTAGCCGGCGTTGGCCGGATATTTGGAGATGTATGTTGAGCAAAAAAATGGTAATTTTTTTTTTTAATTTTGACCCCTATATCATTGATATTCCCATATCTCAGTACCCTGTTTATCAAATTTCGATTCTGAAGACTTAAAATCGACAGAGTTATAGCGTAGGGAAACAGACACACAGATACACACACAGATAGACACTTACACTTTTATAGACATATAGATTGGTTGTATCAGTCAAATGTTTTAAATGATGAGACGTTATCATGATGGGAAGATTGACATAGGTTATCGACCTGGACCAATGATCTATCAGAGACTACTTGAGAGCAAGAAGAGCACTAATTTTATCTGAGGTTGTTGCAGCCCTGTTACCCTATGCAGCGCGGCATACTCAAATATCAACTACTGCTGTACTAGCTAGGCTAATCGTTGTATAACATCGGTAATCTAGTTAGAACCATACAGGTGCACACACACACGCACATATATGTATATATGTATATGTATATATATACGTATATATACCCATATGCACATACACACATAACTAATATATATATGTATATATATATATATATATATATATATATAATTTAATATATATCATAAGTTTATATCGAATGAAAAATGCATGAGAGAAAAAATATTAAAAAAGGTGACAGACAAATCTTAGCAACAATACGATTATCTACAAAATGCTTAGTAAAATTATTATAAAGAACATTAGAAATATAAAATCTTTATTTTTAAGTTGTAAAAAAAAAACGATGACTGTCAATAGGTATATTATAGATAAGTTTAATAAACAATCCATTGCTAACGAGATCGAAATAAATAAATGTGTATGCCTTAGATAAAACGAATAACAAGTATCACTATGAAAATGTCCCGCTCAATCAATCTTTTTTTACACACATATATATATATGCATATATATACATATATATACATATATATGCATATATATACATATATATACACACACATATATATACATATATATGCATATATATATATATATATATATTTATATATGTTGAAAATGGCGTGATGTAAATATATTATGAGCTATTTCCTGCTTCTCTTCTTACTTTCGGATTTTAAATCATATCAAAACGCACTTTATTTCGTTTTTTTTTCTACTAATGAGTTAAAAAGCAGATTAATTAGGGGTTGATATAATACTTCAGCGATTGCTTTTATGCTGCAAAACAGATACTTTCCAGAATTGGAAATATCAACTGAGTTAAAGTAATAAATTTTAGGATGGTCAACATAATGAACATTTCAATGTTGAGATTAGTTACTCATTCATTATATTGCTCTCTAATTAAATTGATATTCTTAAATAAGCAGTGAAGTATATTATAAGGAAATAAAGTATATTTCCACAGAAATATATATATATATATATATATATATATATATATATATCTGTAAATATATATATGCATATATATATATATATATATATATATATATATAATTTCGCGTAGTTTTCTTATTTCCTTTGGATTTGATAGTTCTTGAATTTCCGTAGCATCCAGTTTTCTCTTTGTTATAATAAGAACTGTCTACTTTTTTCATATTAAATTTACCTTCTGATAACCTACATTAGAGTTATTAGTCTACGGGGGAAAACACCGGAAACTATTAAAACGTTCGATTATAATCATGAAATTAAAATACTCGATTATTATCATTGGTTAATTGTTAGATTAAAACGTTTTGTTATGTAGGAAATATTTTAATCTAATAGTTGTCAAATATGTTAATTTGATGTTGAATTGAAGTATGGAATTTAAGCTAACCATAATATAAGAAAATATCGATGGGAAAAAGCCAAGAAAATTTAAACCCAGGGGTGTCCACGATAAATGGGCCTAAGGGCCGGCTGGCGCCTTTTCTTATTATTTTATCAACAATGTATGTCGTCTATTTTTCTGCAACAACAACAAAAAACAGTATTCTAATGGGGACCGCGAAATGTATCATACTGCTATAAGAAAAGTAAAAAAAACAAACAAACAAGCATTTCATTTCCTTTTCGAAACATTTCGTTATAAAGCAGTGAACAGTAACATTAAGAGATTTGACAATCTAAAATCAAAACAAACATTTTAATAACTAACCGTTATATATATATATATATATATATATATATATATATATATATATATATATATATATATATATATACTAGCAAATGTACCCGTCGTTGACTGAGTTCAAAAAGAGCCTACGGAAAATGGACTGATTTATGAAAGTATGATAGGTTATGGAGAGAAAGAGTTGTAAAGAGATAGCTTCGAATTTGGGGGTATCAAAACGAAAGCAAAATATGATGAAAGGAAAAATAAAATAGATAAACCCCATAATTTATTATACCATACCTGTCCACACTGAAACACTTATGACAATATTCTGGGGATCTTTATAAAAAAATCTTGTTAAACTTTGTGACATATTACCATTCCATGGAGGGCAGGCGCGAACGCAAACCCCACAATTTTATTATACCACCCCTATTAAGTTAAAACATACGAATCAAGTAATCTGACGTACATCTATGTCAAAACACTTGTAAACGATTGATTTTATGTTTAAAATTTTTTTTCTATACTTTGTGGACCAGACGCGAACGCCGACCCCACAATTTTAATAAACCACCGTTCTTCCAAATCAAACGCACCCATTCCTGTGTTTCGATACATCTTCTATCATTATATGTAATCAGTTTAAAAAAAAATAGTTAACCATATAGGAGCCTATTCGTGACCAGGCACACACTCATTCACACACACACACACACATATACATTCAGCTTTATATTATATTATATATTATATATATATATATATATATATATATATATATATATATATTTCTGTAGAAATATATTATCTTATAATAGGTATCAATCCTTATTTAAGACGTTCAATGTAATTACATATTAATATAGAGAATAAATGACAAAAAAGTAATATTCCAAAATTCGTGATGTTGACCATCTTATAGTTTATTCTTTTAACAGTCAACTGAATTAAAGAAATAAATTATAAGATGGCTATATATATATATATATATATATATATATATATCTGTTTATATACACTCACACACACAAACACACACAAACACACACACACACATATATATATATATATATATATATATATATATATATATATATGCTTTCTTTTCCTTACGATCTTTCTATTTCCTATTTTAATCGACACACACGTAGTCCAGTTGATGAAAGGCAAAACTTTTTTTCCAGACAAAAATTGACACACTAAAATATTCCCTTTTTTCAATAACTTATTTTCCATAATCGCTTACGGTATGCTGACCGTTTCCTTTAACACGTAAATAGATTTGCTCATCAAGCGCCTGTGTCTGTTATTTTCTTCTTTATATGTCTATACACTTAACATTTAAATAACTATTTTTCTCTTTTATCTCTGTGTATGTGTGTTTTCGTTTTTTTTTCTTCTTTTTCTTCTAAAATTGCAGTTTAATGTGTGAATACTGCGTGTTTC
>NC_136486.1:54068746-54098746 GCF_053919585.1 Euprymna scolopes
CATCAGACTTATTTTTGCAGGGCTGAAGATCTCCTTTATTAGGAGCTCTTACTCATTTTTTCGTCTTCCAACCTTATCTCACTTCCACTCGTGATTGAGTGAGATAAATATCGGTCACTGTACTTATGTAGCACATGTAAGTCGAGGTTCCAATTTCTACGATAAGTTCGACAGAAACTGGGGCATTTCGATGGACTTTTTGCTGGTTGAATAATAGAAAATATTCTATGCCGCCCGAGAAGTATCAATCATCCTAGATTGGACCCGCTCCCCATCTTTTGGGAGGAGCAAATTTATCGCTTGCTGTCTGAGGCAGCCCCATCTGTAAATGATGGCAGGTCTACTTAAACTAACTTATGAATACGATGAACAAGAGTTATCCTCTTCTAAAGCCGCTGACTTATTTTCTTATCGTTCCGAACTTGTGTCGCATACTCTTGTGGTGTTAGAGTGATACATACTCGTCAATATAGATTCATACTCTACTATCTTTGCGGTACTATCTACGATAGTTGATCTTTGCATATGCTGTTTTGTTTTTCAATATAGTGTAACTTTTCTAACTAATCTTAGTGCCCGTATATGTATTAGTGACGCGTCCAGGGCCACAATGATATCTCCTAAGTTGTGAAAACAAAATCACAAGGCGTGGTTTCATTTAAATTTTTTTTCGCTGTAAAGGGAGCATATTTCTTTGAATTAAACAGCTTTATTGATAGAAGACACGCTAGGTGGAGGTGCAAGAACTTCCTGCAAAATAGGAGATTAGTGGTCAGCAATCATAAGCTAATATGGATAAAACATATTTTCGCCCCACCCAATATATATTAGAACAGGGTGGTCAGAAGAAAGAACGTAAAGGAAAGATATAAAGAGATGTTATTCTATGAAGACTGTTAGAAGATGAGGCGAAATGCTTTCTTCTGTACTGAAGTGACCGTGATTGAAACTTGGCGGACTTTGCAAGATCTTTTAGGTTTTGAATTCGTTTGCACTCTGTCTAAGCGATGCATAGGAGTGTATACGCTATTATATTTTGAAATCTGAACCTGATATTTCTAGTACTAGAACGCAAGCGAATTATGACCTATTATACCCTGTAGATGGTTTACAAAGATGCAAGTATAGCTACAACATCTGCTCATATTTTCATTTATTATGTATTTTTTTCTGAAATAGAACTTACACTCCATGATACAATCTATTTTTTAGAAGTGGCGTGTGTAGTAGAAAATTCTACAGAGCTACCACTTTTACCGTTTTGCGTGAACAGACGCGTGTTAATCATGTTTCTTAAGAAATAAGAACAACCTGCGATTATTAATGTCTTACCGATGATATCTTACCGGTAATTTGACCACTTATTGTTCATTGTCCGCGAGTCGACTTTGTACCGTGATAAGCGGTTATAACACCCTAATAAAAGCATATATAGTTTATCGTGGGATTTCTGCGCAACATCCAACGAAATATTTAAAAAGTGCAAGATAAATGTATGTTGGTTATAAATGATATTTACTAATCTTTGAACCTATTTCCTTCTGTTTGCACGTCGACTCCTTGAACCCTCTTCCTACGTTCTACTTTATTCCCTGACTTTGTTTGCAATCTTCATAAAGTATTTCATCGTATTTTTTATATCTGCATGCGAACTTGCGAAAGCATCACATGGCATACTTAATGCAATAAATTAATTAAAATGGACAATGATAAAAAAAAATGAGCGAGAAAGAAATACAAACAGAATAAAAGAAACTATGAGATCTATCTTAAAACTTCTATTAATCGTTTATCAAATCTGGATCTCTGCTGGTAATGCCGTTTCTTCCGAACATGGTGTCATAATTGGATATCCAGAAGGCAATAAAATCAGAAACACGAATCGAAAATGAATTAGTGACAAACGCTGATTCGGTTCTAGCAAACTAGATAAAATGAAAGAGAGAGTAGGATTGAGAGTGAGTTAGAAATAAGGCAGACAGAACGCAGAGAATGACTAGGAGTCTTGTATTACTGCGAAGTAGAAATAGAACAACACATATAAAGAAACTAGTGGCACGCATATTGAACGATATACATGTAGTCAGAAACAAATATAGATAAAGAAAAACGTATAAAGGAACAGGCTGTGCAAGAGAAAAGAAAAGGAAATACACATACACCTTCAAAGGCACAATCACACACACACACACCCATATATATATATATATATATATATATATATATATATATAGTGTGTGTGTATGTGTGTGTGTGTGTGTGATTGTACTAGGAACACGAGCTTTTCGACATTGCTTGAGAATATATAGACAGTTGCGAACTAATTGAATTATTAAGCTTTTTTTATTTTTGCACCTATGTGTGCACCCCGAACAGTACATTCACCTGGACGTTGTGTTGTGTTACATTTTACATGTGAACTGGAATTATTTCATATATGTATCAGGTGGATCTTTCGGCCTATTGTTCCCATCTGGAGTATTATTTAACAACGGATCGATCGATGTAACTTCAGACCTCCCTGGCGTGCTTTAGCGAACTCCGAATGTTTCTGCCGAACTCGGGAATAAACACGGTATTTCGAGCGAAACATTTATTTACTTCACGTTGGTTGCATGTTCTCGTACATTCAAACTTAACTTGACAGAGTTACTAAATAATTCGCAGATTTGTTTTTCACATAAGTTGGTATGCACTCCAAATTTAATGAGAACTAGTATAGAATTAAAGACGATATGGGCACAGTTAATTAAAAATAATAAATAATATCTACAGTAATAAGTAACCAATAACGGCAACAGAAATAATAAATATAATAATAACAATACTACTACAATAATAATGATGATGAAAATAATAATAATAATAATAATAATAATATACGCACACATATATATGAAGAGGTATATATAAATATATATATATATACACACACACATATGTGTGTGTGAGTGTGTGTGTGTGTGTGTGTGTGTAAACCGTTACATATTATCATGCATAGTAATAATTAAAATATTATAAAATTTTACACAGTGGCTCCAAAAAGAATTCCGCACTTGTCATTTTTTTAAAACCATCACTTTAAGCTAGATTTAATGTAACCGTTTAAACACCCTATACATTTTATGATTCGCCTTTCTTCCTTAATAATGTTTTCTGTTCACGTTTGACTTTTAATTGAATTATCCTAGTGTTCACATCAATTCATAAAAGAAAAAAAAAACCTTAAAATCAGGAAGGCAAAAAATATCTCTGCAGCAACAAATTAGATTAAGTCACTCTTACAATATCTTTTTTTTCACAAACTAGCATCTCTAATCGTAACTTTTCTTGTTCCAGATTTACAACGTAACATTGAGACTATATGTTCAGAATTCGTCTTAGTGATCATATCGTGCTGATTAATCGCTAACTTTCTGGTTTATGTAATCGGGAAATCGGCCGCATCTTGAAATGTTATGAGAAAGCGGCACGAATGACCGTGAAAAAGCACCAAATCACCGGTAGTGTCTGTGATTTCTCTAAATCTAGTAGTCCTATGTGTACTTCTTACAAGGAAAGATAATGCTATCAAGATCCGCAGCCTCACAAACAGATTTGAAACGGTTCAACAAATCCAACAACGGTTTAATCGTGTTAAATGTGTCTTGTATCTACAGTTACGATCATACCGAAGGTATTTAATTTGCGAGGATGTGTTGTTAGATGCAAGCCAATTATTTCTGTAAAGAACCGAACTCACCGTCTGGACTTTGTCAGATGCAACGAGAATCATAACTCTTCATATTGGTCAAAAGTAACTTTTAGCAACGAAAGCAATTAGTAGGCTAACCAGTAATGGTAGGCAGTATGTCTGTCGAATGATGAACGAATAATTATATCGTTGGTGGCCATTAAACGCTACAGTGTTGATGAGGTTCAGATTGTGTGTAGGGCGTTATTAGTCCCAAAGTCCATAGCCTATAGTTCGCTTGCAAGATCGAAGTATTTCGATCAAGTTCATTAATGTGTTGATTGAGTATTTTCTATCTTACTTTGGACTAAATTTTAATGACAATCCCAGCTTCATGCAGGACACTTCTCCCATTCACACATTTGACAATGTGAAAAGCTCCCTTAAAGGGCACGATATTTCGTGGTTGGACTGGCCTGCGCAATCTCCAGACTGCAATCTTTTCGGAAAAAGTATGGCATTACATAAAGCTACAGCTACGCAATGATATAGTTTCTAGTATGAAGGAACTTTGGACAATATGTAAAGAGAAGTGGGATACCCTTTTACCAGGGTATTGCTGCAGACTAATAAAAGGAATGGCCCAAATATTGCATGCTGTAAACTTTCAAAAAGGATATGATATTTATTATAATCTAGCTCATTGTGTTCCTGTTATGTTTTTATTAATGCCCGAACGTTAAATTTAAATATTTTTGTTCCATTGTGCGGAATTTTTTTTGCCTTCTCGATTTTAATTTTTTTTAATTGACGAAAATACATCGAGTTACCTAAATTAAAATCAAATATGAGCAAGTAAAATTATACAGGAATAAAAGGCGGATCAAATGAGGCATACGTTGTTTAAACATTAATATTCTATTTAGCGTACTTTTTACTTTTAAATGACAAGTGCGGAAATATTTTGGACGCCACTATATATATATATATATATATATATATATATATATATATATATATATATATATATATATATATCAGTAAAATGTTGATATATACAACTAGAATACAATAACTTTTAGGCTCTTAACATCCGTACTGGAACCGTCTAAGGCGCTGCTTGTTCTAATATCTGAATAAGAACGAATTGCAAAGGGGACCTTCTGATGGTTGGAGGTTGAATTCTCAGTGTTGGCAACTAATTCACATATTTACAAATTACGGCGGTTACATAGACTGAAGCGTTGTTTAAATGTGATAAGATGCAAATAGTAGTCCGAACAATCAAAATAATACGAATAAATAATCCTCATGTTAAAAATACCTAAAACGATTCGTAACGTTGTATACATTTGATGCAGTTTTTTTTTGTTTAAAGAAATAAGAAAAAAATCCATGCCTTATATTAATTTCTTTAATTAGTAAACTGGTTAGAACTGCCCCAATAAAAAGGGGTTGAAATATGTAACAAAATTAAAGCAAAACACTGAATTATAGTTTATACATATAAAAATAGGTTATATAGGATGATGATATGCTAAATCCAAATTTACTATAACATGGGCGAATTTTCGATAGACTACAAAAGAACACTGTAATCGTTGAGAAATTATTGTAAATTTTTATAAGAATTAATGCTGGGGTTTTTCTGTGAGGGGAAATCTTAAAATCTGCGGTAATTATGGTAAGAATTCGGATGTATATTCCCCGCAAAAAGTGTGTTTGAGTGAACCTGTGAACTAGAAATAATATTAATTCTGTTTTTATTTGTATTTTATTTTTTTACTAAAAAACAGGAAATATCTAATATCGTGCAAAAATTCACTTGGTCAGCAAATCAATAACCGACATCTAAAAATAATTAATAGAATTAATCAATTGGAAGACAAGGAAGCCTAGCTTATCTTAAAAGACCATGAAAAGATTTCGACAACAAACAAACTACAAGACTAATTATATTAGAATTGAAATTAGAAAATAAGTAATGTGATCTCAGAGAAAAAACATTCTCAAATCAAGAACACATATTATCTAAACCAATGGATCACTAGGGTGATGCAATTGATTGGCACTCTAGAATATAAAAAAAGCAGGGAAAATGTTATTTAATCCAATTTGATATCACTATTATCCCTCTATTATTAGAACAATCTGAAATGACACATGACCTTGGCCTCTCTCCTTACGGACACCTCAAAAGTTGAGATTGATATCATTAAAAAATGCAGAAAAAGTGTCCTGATTTTTAGAAATGAGTAATTAATTAAAAAATATTTCTGGGCTAATGATTATGCTTATAGGGATCTCTGGATGCTGCAGAAAATTACGGATTTAGATATATATCCTGTATGATGTCATTAAAGATATAGAAGTTGATACAATTGGCTTATATAGGTATGATTGTTTATTCTATTAAAAATGCTGACGGCCGTAAATAGGATGAATCAAAAGAGTATTCTCGAAAATTCAAAAGAATATATCTAACAAAGTTCGCCTTTATTTTAGGTCTTCGTGGTGATGATTTATTGCAATCGTGCGGCTTAGTTTTTATGTTCCATAACTTTTAAAAAATCGATACTTTTTCCCATTTAAACCCAGAAACATATATAACAGAAACGAAAGCGTTATTGGTTTTAAGCATACGGTCTCATTTTTTTTATTAAAAACCTGCGTTCGGCGCCGAATAGTTTTTATCTTGTGACTTTTGACAAACTGAGAGAATGAACGTCCAAACATGTAAATAAGAATAGTTTCGTAATTTAGTAGAAACTGCAACAAGTAAATGACAGAATAAAAATGAAGTATAAAGCGTGTCCAATTAAGTGTCCTGTCACGTTTTATTAAGAAGTAAATAAAACTAAGTTTTCTAATCAGTATCTATTTGGAAACTATGCAAATGAGGTGATGTAAAATAATGTAGGCAAAATAATACCTGAGTATCTATTGGAAAGGTAAGAGGTTAAGAATAAAATTCGATTACATTAATCACTTTCTCGTAAACCTATTTTCTTCGAATATAATATATAGGAAAACTCAGCTGAGTTTTCTTGCGCCCTTACTTTTCGGGAAAAGTGGTTATGTGTATAAGAGGCATTATACGAAAGGGCGATACCACGAGGAGCAGCTCTAAGAAATATATCCCGTATAAATCTTGATCGTATATACACATAAACTTTTGTAATTTAAAATTCGAGTAATCAGATGTCATTAAACTACCGTATAAATAGAGTGTCACTCCATTGTCAATATCAGGCATCATACCACGGGATTGAAGCTTGCAACAAGCTTTCCCCCTCAATATTTGCTAAAAATAATCTATCTTTCATACCAAGGCATATATACTCAGCATCAGCAGTAACAACTACAGCATAAAGTTTCTAATCAACAATTTTTCTCCTCCACTTGTCTCCTGCCCATTTTCATTACCATTGTTGTCGCCATTATCATCAACATTAGATGAATATCGGACGCATAAAAGCAGCTGCTAATAAGGGGAAGAACAACGACATTTTAAACACATCTTTAGCATAACTATAACAACTATGCTGCGGTAACGGTCTATCCTCTATCTTGTCGAATCGCCTAATCATGTATTTTTTCAATAATATATGTATTTACTTTAAAAAAATACTATTATGTGTTTTCTATACACATGTTTACAACTTATATTTCTTAGAAATTGGGGTTTCTGTATAATTTCTTTGTTGTTAGACGGACCCCAAGCATTCATGTATTGGCACATACTACTTTCCTTCAATAGAAGGAGTATTCGCTTCTTTTACAAGAACCATATTGCAGTAACTATTCCAATCTTAGTAAGCAAAAGAAAAAATATTTAAAATTAGGTATCATAAAAAATACAATATGATGAGATGTTAGGTATTCTCATCTAAACACAACATTGTATCAAACATTATATTCAGTGAAATGGGAGGTAGCCCACTCAGTAATTGTGATGCTATCTAAGTTATTAATAAAAAAAATTAGATAGGGAAGAATCTGTAAGAGATAAAGGAATTACTTTTTAAATTTCATCTATAGACCGTAAATAGTGTTAGGGATATGTACAAATCTGTTCGCAATGTTGCTACACTCATGAATAATTTCGATGCTCGCAAAGCAACTGCTCCTGGCAATATTATAGATAAAGTACGCAAACACATACAAAGGAACTACCACCTCGTATTGCAATGTATTCGAAACCATGCTTAAAGAGAACTGTTTCCTTACACCTTTACAATACCTCGCTAGTTTGCACAGTATTTATAAACAACGAGGATTCGTCTTTCCTATTACCAGAACAGACTCGTTTATCAACCATGCGCCATGTTAAGTTTCTTGAATCCATGCTAAATAAAGAAATGTTCGACCATATAAGCCACAAGAATCTATCCCGTCACAAGCAATATGCTTTCTACTATGTGAGACAGAAGAGGAATTACTGACCATAATTTATCCATGGGAAAAGTAAATTCCTCAACGGGGGAGTCCTTGCTAGAGCAATAGATGGCGCGTTATAAAATATATATGATAGGGTTTGACATAAAAGTCCACTTTACAAGATAACTTGCTATGAAATAGCTCGTAATGATTTTTTCAATGTTCACATGTTTTTTTCTCTCATCTAGGTCTATAACTCACCTTCAACAAACTCTTTAGGCCTACTTTGCTTTAATCTAAAGTGGAAGAGTTACATCATAATTATTGCCTAGATCGCTGGAAAAATAATCACTACAATCTACATCTTCATAAGACATTTCACATCTGACGCAATCATCTACCTGCATATAATCCAACTAGGCTTTATACTAGAGTACGATTACACCAGCATGGTAAGAGTAGGTCAGAGCAACCTATCTTCTCAAGGCAGGGTCCACAATCTGTTTGAAGTCCGGTGAATGATGTCAATTTCTCCTCGCTGCAAGTTCCTTCACATAAAAGATAGGTTTGGAGCCTGTGTTTTTTGTATCATTATTTTCATGTTTAATGCTCGCCTGCTATCCGGTCTATTGTCACTCAGATCAACCCTTGAAAAAAACACCCGTCTAGTAAAAACCATTACAAACAATTTCCTGTACTTTTTATTGGTACTTAAATCTTAACGCAGATTCTATGAACAGAGCGTATTTTCTAGAAGTGTCTTTCCTTTAAATCAGTTCCACATGCATACTTTTTACTAACTGCAGCATAATCATTTTCAAGTAAAATATATAAGACATTTTCATGCATCGCACTTTAAATAATTAAATTCTTCCCAACCTGATTTTTCAGTACAATACTACATTAAATTGTTGTGACATATTATACTAAGCTGTTGTTACAATAACATATTACTAGCAGGACCCGTGGAAATTCCACGGTAGTTAAAATCTTTTAAAACACACCAGTAAGAAATTCCTTATTGTTATATTACAAAAATTAATGTATGGAAGCAAGTAGAACAAACAAAGAACTTTAGTTTAAACTTTTATTGAAGGTCAATGCGATCGTAACTGATGTTGTTGATATTGTCAGGAAGTGCTGGTGATGATTGAGGCGGTGACAGGGACGTCGATCAGCTGCTTGGAGTGAGAATAGTGATCAGTCAGCAGGTTCTGGGGAGTTAGACTGTGAATTTAAAAAAAAAAAAACTGTGTGACATTGTTGACATCGAATTTGTGAAAGTTCTGATGACCCCAAGTTGTTTGATATTTCAGAACATTTTGGATTACACGTGTGAGTAATGAATAGGTCACAGAAAACTGCCGTTGCATCTTGATAAAACTGTTGTAGATTCCGTGGACTTCCTCTAAATGTAGATGGTAGAATAACTGGTACACCAGAATAACCATCTTCATTCCTTGCTAAATGATCCATTAAGTGAGAATATTGAGCAGCTCTCAATAAACTTTGATAGCACTATTGTAAGAATCATGCTGAAAGCCATTCTTAATATGGCGAGGGGGTTAACTATTCTGAAACTACACTTAACAATGTAAAAAAAATAAGGGGAAATATATGTATGAACAATAAATATTTCTTCAGTTAAATAAAATATTCTGTAAATCTTTTAATAAGGAATAAATGTTTATTTAAACCATAATTATTGAAACAAAGTAGTTTACTGCATAAAAATAACGGTTATGGGGAGAGAGGTTAACTATTTTGGGGTGCCCGGAAAACTCGTCCCGGGAAAACTCGTCTCCGGAAAACTCGTCTCCGGAAAACTCGTCTCCGGAAAACTCGACCCCGGAAAACTCGACCCCGGAAAACTCGACCCCGGAAAACTCGTCCCCTTTCGCTAGGTAGGAAAACTGGTCCGTTATTGAATAAATATCAATTGAAAACACATTTTATGATCATTCTTGAAGGAGATATTGTTTTTTTTTTAATAGAATATAGCACCCCCATAATATTAAAAAAACATATTTTTACTTGTTTAATGTTGTTGTTTTTTTTTTAATAAAATCGATTTTCTAAGTGTCCGTTTTCTACCTGACTGGCTAAGTTCTCAGTGGTTTCACTTATTTTAAAGCGTTTATTATGTTCATACAAAGTTAATTACAATTTTTTTCTTCTTATTTTAACGATGTTTTTTGGAGTCATAAAAACAATAATAAAAAGCAAAACCAAGAAATTAAAAAACGGAGCGATTCGATTCTTCGTTACTTTTTGTTTTCGATTTTAATTATGATAGGTTTTTTGTTCTTGTTATGTTTTGGTTTTCTCTCATACCAAATACACTCATACGTTATTTACAATTATAATTTTATCAAGTATCAACATTTATTGTCGTCCTGTCAAATTTTGCAAAAATTAACTAATAAATTAAAAGCGAAATATTTTTTGGCGCGAGAGATGCCATGTGCTAACAATCTCTCGTTAACTAATTTTTAATTTTTTAAATTTTTACTTCAAAATTCTAAAATCAATCATTAAGAGAAAAAGTAATCACTAAATACATTTATTAATCAATTTTATTAAAAACTCCACTATCATTTATCAAGAACCTTTTTAATTTCATTTTTTGTTGGTTGTTTTTCGGAGGGAGATATAGTTTTTGGTGCCCGAAAAACTCGTCCCGGGAAAACTCGTCCCGGGAAAACTCGTCTCCGGAAAACTCGTCTCCGGAAAACTCGTCCCAAGAAAACTCGTCCCCTTTCGCTAGGTAGGAAACCTGGTCCCTTATTTAATAAATATCGATTTAAAACACATTTTATGATCATTCTGGAAGGAGATATTATTTTTTTAAAATAGACTATACCCCCCTACTATTTAAAAAAAATATTTTTACTTGTTTAATGTTTTTTTTTTTACATAAAATCGATTTTCTAAGTGTCCGTTTTCTACCTAACTGGCTAAGGACTTAGTGGTTTCACTTATTTTAAAGCGTTTATTATGTTCATACAAAGTTAATTACACTTTTTTTGTTCTTATTTTAACGATGTTTTCTGGAGTCATAAAAACAATAATTAAAAACAAAACCAAAAAATTAAAAAACAGGGAGCGATTCGATTTTTCGTTACTTTTTTGTTTTGGTGTTTTAATTATGATAGTTTTTTTGTTGTTATGTTTTTGTTTTCTCTCATACCAAATGCACTCATGCGTTATTTAAAATTATAATTTTATCAATTATCAACATTTATTGTTGTACTGTAAAATTTTGCAAAAATTAACTAATAAATTAAAAACGAAATATTTTTTTGGCGCGAGAGATGCCATGTGCTAACAATCTCTCGTTAACTAATTTTTAATTTTTTAAAATTTTTACTTCAAAATTCTAAAATCAATCATTAAGAGAAAAAATAATCACTAAATACATTTATTAATCAATTTTCTTGAAAACCCCGCTATCGTTTATCAAGAATCTTTTTAATTTCATTTTTTGTTGGTTGTTTTTCGGAGGGAGATATAGTTCTTACCCCCCCACTCTCTCTCTGTCTCACTCTCTCTCTAAATTATATTTTTAAAAATATTAAAATTTATTTTCTTTTTAAAACCAAATCTCCCTCAGTAATTTGGGTTTGTATTACTGTACACATAGATTCGAAAAAGTTGTCAAAAAAACAAATATATAACATATAAATGTTATCAAAGGCAAGATAAATTACTTTTCTATCAAACTGGATATAATTTTCGTGTTTTTATTCAATTTAACATGTTTATCCAGCTCAAAAAGCATACAGTGTTTACCGATGTATTGGAAAATTCAAAATGGCGACCGACTCTCTCTTAAACAAGGTAAGTTCGGGAAAAGGTGTTATAAATGATAAACTAGACAAAATACTATTATAAACCCGCCGAATATATGTCGAGTTATGTCACGGTAACATATATTGAGCAAATTTCTAACAGTGTTTTGTCTAGTTCATTATTTATTACATCTTTTTTCCGAACTTACCGTGTTAAAGAGAGAATCAGACTCCATCTTGAATGTTCCAATACATCGGTAAACACTGTATGGTTTTCGAGGTGAATAAACATGTTACATCGAATAAAAACACCAAAAATATATCCAGTTAGATAGAAAAGTATCTTATCTTGCCTTTGATAACATTTATTTGTTATATATTTGTTTTTGACAACTTTTTTCAGAACTATGTGTACAGTAATACAAACCCAAATATTTCTTTAAATAAATTAAATCGTAAGTAATGAAACAAATATTAAAAAAAAAATTGTTGTGTCCATTTTTTTATAGTATTTAAATATGTATGCCCTGTGGGTGGGCATTAGAAGATGATGAATGCCTGTAAAAGAAGCAAAATAAAACTGACAAAACATAGGTAATAACTATGTAAACAGCGTGAAGCTGTATAAATGTTACAAAATTACTCGATTCAGCATTAAATAACACGAAAAAGGATTGATATGCCATAAAACAAAAACAAAACAGAACAAGACGTAAAATATGTTTTGACTCTGTGTTACTCAGTGTATTTGCCAATGGTGACTGGTGATTTATTTAATAAAGTCATTCTTGACTTTTGTTAGGTACGTGAAAGAAAATTTCAAAGTTAACATATCTCAAAATGGAACAGCTCAGCAGAAAGAGTATGCAGAGATCATTCTAATGATACTTGAATCACCTCTGTAGGACAAATAATAAGAAAGTTACAACAATTCTAAAGCTGAAATTTGAGGCTAATTTTGGACAATAGAATCAATGGATTTCCTTAACAAAGTTGTGACCGATATCAAGATTTTTCACAGTTATTTTGTCATAGCTTTCTTATTTCTTGTCCGATTTCAAAAAGACAAGTATCACTGGAGAGCTTATTGAATGGAGAACAAGAAAAATATATTTTGAAAGTTTATTAATGAATTATTTACAAGATTAAGAGGTGAAAGGGGATGCTGGGGCGGAAGATGCAGTCAATTACTAAGGCAATATTACATCCCCGCATATGAAGTCTACTGCTAATGCTGATTTTTTATGTCAAAATAAACTGCAGAAGCACCGTTTTTTTTATTTCTCATCATACAAACACCAATAAATATAATTTTTTTTTACATTTTTCATGAACTTTTAGCATATAAATTATTAAAATTTCTTTTAGCATATAAATTAAAATTTCGAAAAAGTTGTCAAAAAAACAAATATATAACAAATAAATGTTATCAAAGGCAAGATAAGTTACTTTTCTACCTAACTGGATATATTTTTCGTGTTTTTATTCAGCTCGAATACAGTGTTAATCGATGTATTGGAAAATTCAAAATGGCGCCCGACACTCTCTTTAACACGGTAAGTTCAAGAAAAGATGTTATAAATAATAAACTAGACAAAATACTGTTAGAAATTCGCTCATTATATGTTACCGTGACATAAGTTTGCATATATTCGGTGTTTTTTTAATAGTATTTTGTCTTGTTTATTATTTATAACACCTTTTCCCAAACTTACCGTGTTTAAGAGAGAGTGGCCGCCATTTTGAATTTTCCAATACAACGGTAAGCACTGCAATCACTGCATGTTTTTCGAGCTGAATAAACATGTTACATTGAATAAAAACAAAAACTGTATCCAGTTTGGTAGAAAAGTAACTTATCTTGCCTTTGATAATATTTATTTGTTATATATTTGTTTTTTGACAACTTTTTCGAATGTGTACAGTAATACAAACCCAAAATTTCTTTTTAAATTATTAAAACTTTTAGAATTTAAAGTTTGCAAAATGTGCATACTAAAAAATATATTCATGAAAGTTTTATTTTTTTAATTTTAAAAATAACTCTTGTATTTTTTTTAATTGTAAATTTGTTTATTAGTTTATCATAGAATAAAAAAGCAAAGTAACAAAATGGAAGAAAAAAAAAGCAGCTCGATAAAATGATAAAATAGAAAAAAATACATTTTGCCGGGGAGAAATGTTTTGGTTTAAAGAAAGTAAAATTCAAATCCTAAAAGTTCATTATGCTGAAATAAATTTTAATAATTTAAAAGAATTTTTTTAGCCAGCCGTAGTTTGGCGTCATTGCCGTTGTTGGAAAATATTTGTAAACAAAGTGAAAGTGCGTAGGTTAACGATATGGCGTTAGTGAAATTTTGAAAATTTTCGTAACGGCTTCACATTTTAGGTAAACTCAAAACCAATGAAGGTAAAGTCATATAGGCTTCACATTTCGCACAAATAAGGTTTAATATCTATATTAACGAATATATATAGTTTCAAAACTATTACAACTTACCTTCAGGTCTAATAATGATGATTTAAATGACACAAAACTTCACTTCAAAATTTTTTACACGTTTAGTACGTATGGAAATAATTCAAATACCAGCATGTAGCGAAACATGTGTGCTACCTCATCAGTATCCCTGCGGTGTAGTTAACCCCCCGGATATAGGTGGTAGGGGCCAATTTATGACACATACCTCAGTGCACAGAATTACGGCTTACTCAAGTTACCAATGCCACTTAACCCTCGCAAAAGCCTTGGCATTTTCACATACCTACTTTTGTAACATTTATTTCTAAACATATTTTTTGTTATGTAAGGCTCACTCAAAAGTAAAAAAAAATAATAAAAAAAGATAAAATGGCACAATAAAAATAAATAAAAAACGAACTCGTAGCGTTAAATGTAAAAAATATATTTATTATTGAATAAAAAAAAATAAGAAGCGTTCTGTATTCACTACAATAATAAACAGAAGACATCGTTAAAAATGTAAGTAAAATACTATACTATATTTAAACTGTGGAACGATACCTTCTATGCATAATTGCCTTTAAATAAATCCGGAACCATAAATAGACAGTTATTATTATTATTATTATTATTATTATTATTTATTTTTTTTGTTCGGGAACTTTTGGGAATGATAAAGATTTAAAAATAAAGGGAGATAATTCACATTAATTTATGTTTGCGATGATGATGACGCGTTTCATTAATTAATGTTTGCGATGATGATGACGTGACACCGTACGTACAAGCAAAATAATATATAGATACTACGCTGTTTTATTAGGAACATACTACACTACGTTCTTGTATCAGTAACCTTTTCTATTAAGCTGTTGTATCAATAACATATTACACCTATGTGTATCCATTAGTCGCACTCGTACCTTGATAAGCGGTGAATTCTTGCTGAAAATATAATTTTCATAGTTTTTCAGTATAAATACTAAATTAATGCCACCTATATATTTTCGTGTATTTTCGCGTGAGTATATGTTGTTAGGGTTTTAGGAATACGAAAAATGTATACGTTGTTTATGTGCTATTCAGAAAAAATCTATTTTCTATATACCGACATTTGGACTATAAGCAGAGTGTCTCGAAGCTAATCAGATCTCTCTGTTGAACATAGATGAACGGAATTAATTCCACCTCGGTCGACGTAAGACATATACACGTTATGTATATTAGAAACAAAACTATATATTTGTGCACAAATAAAAGAGAATTATCTTTCTCGAAAATAGTTTCTTCTATTTGTTTTATTCGTTTATTGTTTTTTTTTAAGATAGCGCGGTTTTTCATTTATTTCTCAGAATTTGTCGCCGAAGATTGCTTTATGTTGTTAAAGAAATGCAAATATATTTATCTCCTTTGTCACAGGGTAGGACGTAGAGATTCTTGACTTTTTTTAATTCTATTATCTTTTATCAAATTTTCTGCACTGTTTTTTTTTTTTTTTAATTTTTTCGTTTTCTTTTTTGTTCTTCGACGTTTCGATGCTCGAATTTGCGTCGCTCCTTTTTATTTAGTTATCCATTATTTTTTATTTCTCTTGTGTTTTTTATTACCTTTCTCTTTTCTAATGTTTCTTTTTTCACTGTATATTTTGTCACAATGCATTCCTTTATCTATGCGCATTGTCTCTTTCTGTTATCAATCGGAATGGATAAATGCTTTTTAATATTGTTTGTTGCGTTTATCTTCCGGTTCCTTATGAATTATTATTCGTGATATTGGCAACACTCTGCATGATAGTGTATAATTGAAATCGCAGAAAACAGGAATATTCATAAAAAATTGAGGAAAAATTTTACTCAAAGTATGATCATCTTCTACCTATGAAATAGTAAAGCTGATTCTAGAGACGGTAGACATATGTTTGTCACCTAAAACACTGTATATTCCCTCTTGAACATAAATAGCTACTATTATGGAGAGTGTATTCTAGCAAGTTGAGCATCGATATATTTTCAACATTAAATTTAAACATCAGCAGGTTTTTACAATAATGAAGACATTAGTAAGGAAACCAATCTGACATCGCCTGTCCGAAGAATGGAGATATAATCTCCGAAGTCATTATAGCATCTAGGGACTTCAACAACAGGGGGGGTGAAATTTTATTGCTGGTCGGAGTGTTGAGTATACGTAGACAATGCACGCGTTTTAGTTTATCAGAGCATATAATTTAAACTACTTGGAGAACAGATAGTAGGGGTTACAATATTGCAAAGATGGAATAAAGTTAAGACTTTAGTCGATAATGCGTGGCTTATTGGATTTGATGCTTTTTTAAAGCTCTATCTAAAAGTGTATCTCTAAAATATTTATCCGATTAATGGATACACAAGAGTATAATATAACCCACAAGACTGAATTCACTCTCCTGTTGATTCGTGGAAAATATTCACAATTTGCAGCCGTCTGTTATGATCAGTGCAAATAATTTTTTTCTCCCTACCTATATGCATAAACGTCGGCCATAAATAAATGAATTAAAATATTGCATATAAATATATTTTCCTCGTAGAAAAAACAAACAATCTGCGATAACTACATAAAAATCTAAAACAAACAGCGTACTAAATAATACGAAATAAGCAAGCACCAACCAAAATTAGCTGAACTCTAGTAAGGCCGTGTGTTTTTATATGCCGAATAGAAAATTGTATCTTCACTTAAATCTTGTGCGGACATATTAGGACGAGTATTTCTCGCCGAGTTATATATCATCTTCCTTCCCCATAAGAGCTTCATGTATTAACATCTAGTAGTATACGGCTCCCTCCAAATGAATTCGGAAATTTATTAATAAAATACCTTCTTTTTAGTTGTTTTACAGTGCAATTTTAGTCCTTCTAGAATAGAGGTAATAGTAAACCACATAAAAGTACCATCATCAATCGATGTAAAAGAAAGAGAGAGGTAAGGCTTAACTGCTTTAAAACTATTTCAATCGACAATTCCAACAAATTCACGATACCCATGTTTTTTAATTACTCGCGTGAATATAACTCATAGGGTTGAAAACGTTCGCGGTTATGGCAAATTTTGTTGTAAGTTCGGACAGAACGTTCGAACATTAGTCCGCCAAGTTGAAAAAGGTGGATCGCAAGAGTAAAAAGAAAAAAAATACCGGAATTATCTTAGCTCTTAAAGCACACACACACACACACACACACACACACACACACACACACATATATATATATATATATACATATATATATATATATATACTTAAGAAAAACAGTTATTTAGCACTCAGCAGTTATGGAAACCTGTGATTATAAGATTTACTAAATATTACTGGCAGTAATATTCTATAAGTATTATCCCATCGAAATAAGAATTAGAATAATAAACATCTTTGATATAAAATCAGGCATCTCACTTCCAAAATGTTTTTGGAAATTAATTGAATCACTATAATTTAATATGTATATATATATATATATATATATATATATATATATATATATATATATTTAAAAAGTGTGAGAGAATATATTTATACTTATTTTCCATAGCCGAACCAACGTCGCAGCCCACAAGATCCACGAAAGCCAACAAACCAGAAGTCCAAGACTCGAGTTTCGCCCACATTTGGGCTTATCAGTAAGGCACATCCGCGCTCAGGATTTGAAACCCGAACCTCTTGCATGCTAGGCGAGCACTCTGCCCTTGTTGAATATGATGTAGGTTCTTCCCACTGTCGGAACTGTGCCGCGGGTTGCTTGATCTGTGTAAATTAACAGACATTCTTGCGTGTGTGGCGTGTTTGCTCAGTTGGTAGAGTGCTGGCCTAGCATGCAATAGGTTCGGGTTTGATATCCTGAGCGCGGATGTGTCTAACTGATGAGCCCAAATAAGGGCGAAACTCGAGTTTGATCTTCCGGTTTGTTGGCTTTCTTGGGTCTTTTGGGCTGCGACGTTAGTTCGGCTTTAGAAAATAATTATATGTATTTTCTCACGCTTACTTAACATTTAATGACTGATTGCTCGCTAGGTTAGCTTGTTGGTGTGGCATCGTCCTTTCGAGTATATAAATTCGTTATGATGAGACGTCGGCTTGGGTTAAAGCTGGTTTGATACCTCGGCCCTCGTTCGATATGATGCAGGTTCTTTCCACTGTCGGATTTGTGCCGCGGGTTGCTTGATCTGTGTAAGTTAACAGACATTCGTGCATATGTGGCGTGTTTGTTCAGTTGGTATATTATTCGCCTAGCATGCAAGAGATTCGGGTTTGAAATCCTGAAAGCAGATGTGTCTAACTGATGAGCCCACATGAGGGCAAAACTCGAGTCTTGGACTTCCGGTTTGTTGGATTTTTTGGCTATTGGGGCTGCGACGTTACTTCGGCTGTGGAAAATAATTATATATATTCTCTCACACTTTCTGCACATTTCATTACTGATTGCTCGCTAGGTTAGCTTGTCGGGGTGACATCGTCCTTCCGAGTATATCAATTTTTTTTCTGGTGAGACGTCGGCTTGACGAGCCGTGTTCATTTCCACATATTAATAATTCGACGCTTTTGTGGCCACCAAATACATACAAAACATAAAGTCGTTATGTATAAATCAAAATTGACAGTAATTATATGAATGAAATATAATAGGTTGGGCATTTTATACATTTATTTGTGAACTGTAATCGTACTCTTTTATAGTTGTATAACGACGTTTTGGTCAACGATTTCTCTAGCTTTCATCTGGTTTTATACCTCGTCGCTTGTTGGATAGGGTGTAGGTTCTTTCCACTGTCGGAAATGTACCGCGGGTTGCTTGATCTGTTTAAGTTAACATTCTTGCGTGCGTAGCGTGTTTGCTCAGTTGGTAGAGTGCTTGCGTAGGCTGCAAGAGGTTCGGGTTTGAAATCCTGAGCGCGGACGTGTCTAACTGGTGAGTCCAAATGAGGGCGAAACTCGAAGCTTGGACTTCCGGCTTTTTAGCTTATTGGGATCTTGCGGGTTGCGACGTTTGTCCGGCTGTGGGAAATAATTATATATATATATATATATATATATATATATATATATATATATATATATATATATATATATATATATATATATATATATATATGATGATTTAATTTACTCTTGCATAAGTATAGTTGTTCATATTTTATCATTGTCAGATATAGGTTTTGACCCTGTTCTATCACAATATGATGTATGTTTCTTAGAAACGTTTTATTCGCCACCTTTTTCAATATTAACGGTATTTTCCTCATCACACAAAGGTGCATATATCTTTATACTATCTACTGCAAACGCATATCACGAATTTCTTATATTTTTAAAGTAGCTTTTACTAAGTAAATTTTTTAACAAATTCAAACATTTAAATACTTGTTTGGATTTTATGTAAATGTTTTAACCAAACACTTATTCGATTCAAGTGTTTCTTACCGTTTTCGAACTGTAGAATATTCTTTCTCTTTATATTTTTCAGATTCGTTGTACACTTGTATGTTGAAAGCATTCTTTCTTTTAATCGGCATTACATATAGTCCATATTGTCGTTAAGCCACAATCATAAAGTTTACAGATGCGTCAGATGATGACATCGTTGGCTTCGAGATTACGGTATGTCCCAAGATGGATTCACTGGAGACACTTTGTGTACTCATGAAAGGGTCCGCGTCAAGACAGAGAGCATCGTTACGTGAAAATATCTTTGCGGGATGTGATGCTTTTTTTTGTGAAACGACAGAGCTTATACTTGAAACATGCAGATTGTATTTCTTGCTCGTAAGCCACAATTCCATTTTACTATTGTCTTACATCTGATAGTATTCACTACCGCAATTGACGAGCCGTGTTCATTTCCACGTATTAATAGTTCGACCGTTTTTCCGGTCACCAAATATATACAAAAAATAAAGTCGGTCTATGTATAAATCAAAATTGACAGTAATTATATAAATTCAATACAATACGTTGGGCATGTTATACATTTATTTGTGAACTGTAATCGTAATCTTTTTTAGTTGTTGTATAACGACGTTTCGGTCAATGATTCTTCTAGCTTTCATCGGGTTGATAAATTCGACCGGATGGAAGGATGAATCTTCAATTGCATCTTCAGTAATTACTACTTTCCATAGAGGTTGTCTTCTGACCACGTTTTTTCCAACCAATCCTGTGGCCTTTTTTGGGTAAAACTGAAACAGCTTTATACAGACAATGCTTACCAGAGGAATTGGACGAAACCTCGTTAAAAAGTAACTATAAAATATGAGGATAATAATCTGCAAAGGAATACATAATATATACGTATTAGTCAGTTCAAAAGTATGTAATAATTAAATAATACACAGGTGGGACTCATTTAATTAATAGAATTATAATTCTTGACAGAATACTATTTTGCTTATACAAAAATTAATTCTGAAAAATATTAGTTAGCAATTAGTTTAATCGTTGATTTGCTAATGAAGGGGATTTATTATATTTAGAGAGCATTTCATTGTATATACCCACGGAATATATAATAGCGTTAGCATCCTATTAAGATATAAGTTTAATGATCACGCTTACAATACTATGTATCTAAATAAAAAAAATGCGCTGATTGTGGACGTTGGAGTTCATTTTTTTTTTCACGAACATAATTCTTATTTATATGTTCTCCAGTCATTTTGTCTACTCGTGCAAAATACAGCAAGGCATAGTTTGCGATACGGAAAAGGATGAAGCCATCGAATCCTTATTATTACGACACGCACTATCAGCATCGATTCTTCATCTAGCCCGACTGATGATCTACCTAGTTGTTAGTTTCGCTACACCGAGGAAAAGGGCAGGGTTTCTCCTTTTGGTGCATTGGTGAATGCCGTCTAACTAGCAGGCAAATTGAATAGTACGGTTTGGAGATGATTGCATCAGAAAGCTTCAGGTCGCCGATGGGTCGCAGACTTCAGAGTTCGAACAGGTAACTGATATGCGAAATGTCTAGGTTCATTTATTCTAACTATAAAGTTCGGGTTGGAATTTCTGGATGATAAGGGACAAAAGCAATCGCCGTGGCATCATAATTACGGGATTATATTTCTGGGTATATTTTAAGATCGTTTTTACTGCATGTTTTTGTGAATAAAATAAAGGTAAAACTTATTTTAGTAGTATATAGTTGGCATTGGAAAACACCAAGTGTCCGTTATTATACAACACAAACCCACGTACACATATATGAAAATGTGCAAACAAAAGCATATATACACACACATACACATATATATATATATATATGTATACGTGTATACATGTTGATATGCTTGTATATATACATGTATATATATACATGTTTTATGTACATGCATACATACTTATATATATATATATATATATATATATATATATATATATACATACATACCTGTATAACTGTTGCTTTGCCTGTATATGTATGCGTGTGAGTGTGAGTGTTTGTATCTGTGTGTTTGTAAGTCTTTGTAAATATAAATATATATATATATATATACATTAATGTAAACTTAAAAATTATGTAAACACAAACGATTACAACAAATACGTTGTTTTACAAAGAAATACAAAAATATTTTTTTTATTAATTCATGGATTTTCTATGAATGCCTCATCTCATCGAAGGGAATATTTTTAACAACAGAAAAATATCTAATCATAAATTGTGCCTATTATGTTAAAATTAAATCTTCATTGATTGTATGAAAATCATATTCCTCGTTTGCATGAATAAAATACAGGAACAGTTGGTAAATGTAAGTAATTTTACCGACTGAATTGTTGTGGTTTAATACCCATTAGAGGCTCAAAGATAAGATTTTTGAAGTTCCAAACTGTTTATATATAAAATTTTATATTTGCGCATTTTGGAATTATGCATGCGAAAATATAAACGTCTTCAAAGGATTTAAAATGTGCTTGCATCTACTCTAAGTAAATACTCCTGACTCACCCAGGAAGATGCAAAATTCAAATGTCGCAAATTAATAGATACTGCAAAAACTTTCTACTTTATAAAGTTATTTCCATAAAATTGCTAGACTTTCCTACGATTTGTGGAGGAAACAGAAAATGGGTCCTCAGTCGACAGTATCATCATTAACACAAAATCATCTCTCTTCAGAGTGTACTGGAATATATGTGTAATGTTAAGTTATATCCCAACTCTCGACATTATATTTCTCTAAGGTGATGCCAAATAGTAGTCCTGCAAGTCTTTAGAGTAAACAATGTTAACATGACAAATGCAATAAATATATTGAGTATGACATACAAGTATAAAATTTATAGCTCTAAAAAACAACTTTTTTTTAGTAAATTTCTGAAAAAATAGTTCACCTTATATCTTTATAAGTGTTTGTGTGTATGTGTATATGTATATACACTTATGTATATGCATATGAACTTAAATAAGTATGCATGCACATGTATATATATACGTATACGTATGCATACACACATATATATATATATATATATATATATATATATATATATATATTAATGTTATTTATACAAACATTAATGGCTACTTATGTGCATACATGTTTCTGTAATCACCCACGTTGGGGGATTACGTCTTCAGGCCAAGAATTACCGTCGAAAGTGATATTTCCACCAAATACATTTTCCTATTTCGTTTATCAAGTTAGCATGCAACCTGGGTGGGAGTCATAAAAAACAGTAAATGGATGAGTGAGGTCTTTGAAGATAATAAACATCTTTTTCATTTCCCTTTCCCCTTCCAAACTAACTTTTGTTTTATGGCATAAGGTACTTGAGAATTTAGTTTTCTTGTCTGGGAGTCTGTAAGTTAAGACCCTTAGCGATGGTCAGCTAAGTACTGACCGGTGCCTTTTAATCCACATCCACCCACACACACATGCAACACACATACAACACACACATACACAGACACCACCACACACACACACACACGCATTAATACGTATATCCAAAAGCGAATCCATGCTGTACGCTTTTTTATTCACAACACACATACTGAAACTAGACAATAACTCTGAAACTACGCAGGAATAGAGTTAAAATTACATTAAGGTAAATAAAACAAAACAAAAATAAATAAAATTAAATAAAAATAAATAAAAATAAAATAAAATTAAAACAAATAAACAAACAAACTATGAATAAATATAAAACACGAAAGTTATCTAAAACCCACATGTACCTATATGCATATATCAATACACTTATAAATGCCTACACTATGCCATATATACACACACACATTACAGATACAGAGACGAATAATAGCGTTTTTCTTTACTTCTGAAGCGTGGTAACCCCTTCGTACATTCAATAGTATGCTACCACCCTTCAGACGGGTGTATATATATATATATATATATATATATATATATATATATATATATATATAAACACTCACACACATACACACATACATACATACACATATATACATATATATATACATATATACATACACACATATACATACACATATAACATATATATAAACAACATTCGGACATTCATACATTCTTGTAGTCTATATTGTTACAACAGTCATATACGAGGCAGCCTGTTCTAATAGTTCAGAAATATAGATGCATATACATACATCTACATACAATACACACTGAAATACATCCATATACAAACATACACACAGATATATAGATACACATATATATAAATATACAAACATACATGCATACATAAAATACACTTATACATACTCACACAAATATAGACATATACATATATTCCTGTACCTTGCCACCAAATGATACATCTAAAGTAGAAACAGCCATGAATAGATTTACCATATAAATTCCCTTTTTCTATCAAACTCTACACGCATAGTTATATTTCATAGCCCCACCTGCTTGTTACATTTTCCTAAGTTATAGGTTTTTTCGTAAAAATTTACACTACGTAAAAGTTTATATTGAATTCAGCATGAAGTTCATAGGCCTATCCTCATATTAAGCAAACACTCTTTCGATGGTAAGGCAGATATACATAAGATGTATCACGATACAATAATAATATATAATGACACATGACAGAAATCAGAGTATTTAGGTTATACAAACCGAGTATACAAGCTTATATATTGTAGTACTTACCTTCATCTTTGTTTATTCACCCTAATTTCCTTATCCCCTTTTCTTTCATTCACCCTTCATTCCTTACTTTCTTTCATCTATGTATTTCTTCATTTTTTTTAATAAATTACTTTTCCTACCCGGGTATACAAATATCTTATATCCATACATGCACACACCCCAAATTATCCATATGCATACATTATTACGAGGTTCAGTCAAAACAATCTATTACTCGTTTGGTTACAAATATACCTTCATACAGGTACTTGTTTCGGTTAGTAATACCATAACTGCTCGATGAAGTAGAATATTAAGCGACTTACGTAACCCATACCGGTATGATCATAGTTGCGACCTCAATTATCCTCTTTGTGGGGGGGTTATTTAATGGGGGTTAGTTGTACTCATAGTTGTTCTAGTCTACTAATTTAGAGTTCTTTAAGTGCGTGTATTCTGAAATGTTTGCAGGATATAGGAGTTTATTTTTTAATATTTAATAATTTTTCTCTGTCTTTAAACCTAGTTATCTCAAGTTTTTCTGATAAGCATTATGGACATGGTGAGTTCAATGAGTGGCAAGTATTGAGCCTCCTAATAATCTTCCATTCTTTACTAGGTGTTTTATTTTCTCTAACTAATTTCCAGCAATATAACGATAAGGAAGTGTCCTTTTCATATGTTTGATTACTCATCGAGCGTGTATGTCCATAGAATCTATTTTTGAAAGTCATTTGGCTACCCCCTATGTAGAATATTTCGTCCCTTGGGTTCTCCACCGGGAATATCCTAGCTTGGTATACCACTGATGAGGTCAGACATTCATTTTTTATTGGGCATTCCTCAGGCTTTTTACAGTTACATTTATTCACCGCAGTGTTTGCACTATTATTTTCATCTTCTGTATTAGTCGTCTTTAAAATTCTTCCATTATGCTTTTTTATAATCCTTTCTAAGTTATCACTACAAATATAACTTAATTTGATGTATTTTTATTAAATATTTCATGCAATATATTATTTGGTGAGAAATGCTTGTTAATAAGCTGTAAAAATGTTGTACCAAGTTTTGTTTTCAACATAATATTAACGGGGGGGTGAACCAAATAATTTCCCTGCCACGATTTCTAGATCCATTTGTGCTAGTGTTAGTTACTTTATATTTTATCTCTATGTCCTTATACCCACTATTTTTAAGTGCTGTATTATAAATAGCTTTGCAATCATTGAAAGTTATTTCATCAGATGAATTGTTACTTATTCTACTTTCAATAGATAATGGTATATGTTTAATAATGGATGGTGGATGGTTAGACTGCGGGTGTATATAAATAGGATTAGCATTATCCTTCATATATGGTTTATAAGTATTCGAATCCAGATCTAAAGTAACGTCAAGGAAATTAACCTGTTTTAAGTTAGCATTAACTTCTACCGTTAACTAGCATTAACTTTTACCGTTTTTTTATTACTCCCACCCAGGTTGCATGCTAACTTGATAAACGAAATAGGAAAATGTATTTGGTGGAAATATCACTTTCGACGGTAATTCTTGGCCTGAAGACGTAATCCCCCAACGTGGGTGATTACAGAAACATGTATGCACATTAATGTTTGTATAAATAAAATTAATATACCTGCTCTGTTCACTCATTGAGCACTATTTTGGTAGACACATGTTGTTTCATTGGATGTACTTCTAGGAAACTAAACTCTACTGGCTATATATATATATATATATATATATATATATATATATATAAGCGAAAGTGTCTGTCGTTCTGTCTGCCAGTCTGTCTGTATATGTGTGTCTCTGTGTGTGTACACTTCCCTACGAAATAACTCTGTCAATATTAAGTCTACAGACTCGAAATTTGATATACAGGGTACTTAGATTTGGGAACATCGATTTGATCGGTACCCGGCCAGAAATTTGGCGATTATAGGGGTCAAACTTTAACGATATGACCTTTGAGATCTCTACCAAACTCCTCCGACAATTTTCGGTTTAAACACATGAACTTTGAGATATAGGTTCATTAGACATGGATCTAACACAATAACTAAATATGTGACCAAAACAATAAATTTTAAGAGGTCAGAATAGGGGTCAAATTTAAACAAATTGGCCACATTTTTTTTTGCTCAACATACATCTCCAAATACCCGGGCAACACCCGACACCCATGCTATTCTATCTATATATCTATAAAAGTGAAAGTGTATGTTTGTGTGTGTGTGTCTGTGTGTGTACATTTCCCTACGCAATAACTCTGTCAGTTTTTGCCTACAGACTCGAAATTTTATATACAGGGTACTGAGATTAGGGGAACTCTTTGTAATATGTTTTCGGCCAGAAATTTGGCTGTTAAAGGATCAAAGTTCAACGAGTTGAGCTTTGAGAACTCTACCAAACTCCTGTGACAAGTTTGGGTCAAAACACTTGAAATTTTTGATATAGGTTCAATGGACATGGATCTAACTTAATAATTACATTAGAATCCAAAACAATAAATGTTAAGGGGTTATAATAGGTGGTCAAAGTTAAAAAAAAAAAATGGCCGCTTTTTTTTTGTTCAACATAGACCTCAAACCACCGTCAAACGCCATGATGAAATTCTAGTAAATCTACAAAAGTGAAAGTGTGTGTGTGTGTGTGTGTCTTTGTGTGTAGATTTCCATACGGAATAACTCTGCAAATTTTTAGTCTACAGACTTGAAATTTGATATACAGGATACTGAGATTTGGGAAAATCGATTTGATCGTTTTTTTGGGGCCAGAAATTTAACGATTAAGGGGTCGACGTTCAACGATTTGACCTTTGCGAACGCTACCAAACTTCTCCGACAATTTTCGGTCTAAACATTTGAACGTTTAGATATAGTTCCTTGGACATTGATCTAACATAATAACTTGATTTGAGCCAAAAACAATAAATGTTAAGGGGTCAAAGTTAAAAAAAATTGACCTCTGCAGTCTCTTCCAAATTACTCAGACTATTTCTAGTCTAAATATTTGAAATTTTACATAAAGGTTATTCAAAGATAGCGCAAGCTTTTTCATCGGGTCGAAAATTTTTCGTTACCAATATATAAATGTGTGTATGTATTTTTGCATGTCTGCCTAAAACTTTCAATAGAGGCGACGGATTTATCCAAGATCAATATCGTTTTAAAGTTCGACCTTTACTACGACAAATATCGAAAAATTGCCTCAAAACATTAATTTGTTCCCCTTTCAACTAGGCACTTTTCTACAGGGGGGTGTCCCTTTGTTCGCCGATATTTTTAAAAGTGATTTTCTCCTTTAGATTGTCTCGCTTTAATTTTAAAAAAAATGTCGCGTCCGGTTTGGCGTTGGTCGTATCTCCATAGACGTCAGCTTTTTACCCCGTTCTTTTCCTCCTTCGCTTTACGGATTCGAACCTGCCTTCCTACTACCACATTTTTATTTATTTATTTTTTTTTCAACAGACACATCCAAACACCCGGGTAATGCCTGTGTAAAAAGTCCTTAATATCATCTTCAAAATCACTGAAATAAAAAGAAAATGATCAAGTATATATATTTTCGTTTGTGTTTCAAAGATAATATTCGTGTAAAAATAGGTATTTTATCTGAGTAAGGTTTAACCTCTTTCCCAACGTTTATGTACATATACTTTTTTCCACGGTGCGACCTACGCAGCATGATGTCCTTCTACAAATAAATATGATTAACTCCACACGGAAGCAAGCAACATAGAAACGTAAGGGATTCAAGATTCAAAGAATATAAGTATAAGCAAATTTAATATCCATACGAATCCCAAAGCAGGAAATACGGTAAGAGTTTGAAGCTGAAGAAGTGATTTATTTTTAGTTTGTTTTTTTTTTCCTATTATTCTTATTTTTTTTTCTTTACAGACTGTTTACACAATAGTTTTACTACATACGTACACATACACAGGCAGATACACGTATATATATATATATATATATATATATATATATATATATATATATATATATATATATGTGTGTGTGTGTGTGCATATATACGCGCATTTATATATGTATATACATACATTTATATAGATATACATACATATATATATATATATATATATATATATATATATATATATATATATATATATATATATATATATACACATATAAACAGGCTGCACGATCGTCAGAACGGCAAATTATACATTCAATATACAGTGGTACCATCGACGTCTAATCTTGAGAATCGACTGCACAGTGTTTTGAAATTTTCGCGAGTATGATACTTATATGTATGCTTAAAATAAATGAACATTTTGCCTTTGTTATTACATAATAAGCTCGTCATTCTTCCTAGACATCGATTACCAATTAATGGAATATTTTGAGGCTTATAACGACAAAGAGATCCCTTTTAGACATAAGCATACGTTAATATCGGAGTTGAATATAAGAAATGGAATCTCATCCCAGCAGAGTCTTCTTAAATGCTCAACACATGCATACATGTAAACGAAAATGAAAAAAATGGCATGTGTCTATAGCCCCAAACTTACCTGATTTAGTAAAACAAATGAGATTAATGGATTCAGCACTTCAGATTTATACTAATCCAACGTCTCTATTAAATGCGCCACGGGCTCCGACGGGCGATCAAGGTTGAATTGGGTTGTCTCATAAATTCATTGTTATTTATTATCTAATCTGTCATACTCGGGTGTATACCGACTGGTATATATATATATATATATATATATATATATATATATATATATATATATATATATATATATATTATTTAATTGGAATTATTATTGAGATGAGTATTATTTATACATTATATTTTTATGGACTATTATTCTTTTTCTTAGTTTTTCACCGGGTTTCTGTTGACTATTCCTCTGGCTTCCTCAGGTGGGAACTGCGACTGGATAGGAACTCTGAATCTCCTAACTGCATCCACTGAAATTAATGGTGTCCATAGTTGTTGTCCTATCACCACGTTTTGGATAAACTTTCAATGGCCACAGAATTAGTTGGCAGAAACGACGTGAACAACTAAAAAATAGCGAGGATAATAGTCCGCAATAAATATAATTAAAAAATTATACTCATCTCAATAATGCATTTCAATTAAATAATATATATGGGAAGACTATGTATAAAGTGGGAGAGAGAGATGGAGAGAAGATAAAAACTGTGCTATGTAGAATTGACGGCGTGAAAAATAGAATTACAGTAAAAGCAGAAATGATAAGAGAGAGAGAGAATAAGAGGGGTAAAAATAGAGGGTATAAAACTGTTGTAGATTATATTAACGCCCTGAAATATTTGCCGTCTTTTTTCGACTGACAAAGAAATGTAAAATCTTAGCTAGACAGATAGCAAAAGAGAGACCGGGACACAGGAATTAAATACTATTGTAGATATGGTTGACGCCGATAAATAGTGATTTTTCGGAAAAACTGCGTAAATCGAACTAACAAGGAAATTAAAAAAAAGTGTTGTTTGTAACGTTGATGCCGGCATGAAAAAAAATGTGAAAAGCGAGCGAGCGAAAAAGTGAGCGAGAGGAAA
>NC_136486.1:54103746-54168746 GCF_053919585.1 Euprymna scolopes
ATTATTGCCCTTTGTCTTACATTCATGTTTGCGCAGGTATGAACTAAAATGAAACCGATGAAGTTATATTAATCATTATTTATTGTAAACACTGATTCGATCCCATGATAAGATTTTGCAATTTTTTGTAGGTTTGTTGTTCTCTATTAGGATTTGACCCCTTTGCCGCGTCTCGAAATCGATTTCACTCACCTCAATCCACCATGTTAATCCAAGCTATGCTATGATACTTCCTTATTTTTAAATAAGAAAAGATATAATACATATTAATATTTGTGATCGTTTATTCATTAAATTCTGTGACCTAAACCCGGTATACGTGTACGAGTTTACTTTTCTTATACCTTTATACATAGAGTATACTCTTAGATAATATATACTAAAACAGTCCCAAGATCAATACTAAAATATGCAATGAAAAATACTGCCATTCCCGGAAGAGGTGTGCATGATTTATAGATAATTTTGCCGATCGATTCACTATTATTATATTCATGAGTCTCCATCTGTGGATGATCAGATATGAACTAACGTGAATTTGTATTAAACATTAAGAGGTTTTAACACATAAAAAAGACAGGCACACTCAGACGGAAACTTTATTGAATGTTCATTGAATTATACAGTTTATGAAGTCTGGATTAGAGATAGGTAGAAAAATACAGGAGACAGTACAATGCGTAATAGAACTATAAAGTATGGGATGACGATCCGTAAGATGTGGAGATTTCGAATATTAATTTTAAACAGTCACTCGTGTATTTGCTGTGTTCGTGATGTTCCTTTTAATAAACAACCGGGTCTTGTTTCAGTAGTTCAGACAGCATATCTAGATACAAACAACGAAATGTAGTGAGGGAGAAAACGCCTATGGGAAACACAAAAAGTGCATTTTTAATTTTTTCGAATCAAATATAATTTATAAGTAAAATCTGGAGAAAGAACGAATTGAATTGAATCGGATAGTTTTGAGAATTGTTAAACAATGAGAATAACGAAAAATCACATTGAAACACGGGAAATAGAATCTCAAATATTAATTAAAAAAAAAAGCCTAAATAATTACTTTCGAGACAAATGAAAACCAGAATCATTTACATAATTTTGACATTTCGCTGGACCTTTTTTATATTCCTTTCATTATATGAAATCAGTAATTAATACACGAGTCGAGTTATGCAAAATTTTAGTAGCAAAGAATAATGAGTGTTGTTCAGTGCTAATTTATGTGGCATATTGAGCTGGGCAACGCCATAATTACTGCCGGTTGACAAATAAAGCAATACCAAGAAGAGTTCAAATGCAGAACGCATGTGCAAACATTATAAAACAACATTCGTGATATTGAGTCAGGTATTGAACAATCGACGAAAAGAATGTTTTGGTCTTGGTTGGAAATATTAAGCGAAATTCTGACTGAGAAAATAGTCAGTATAAACGGATGCTAAACAGGGAAAAACATAGGAGAGAGAACTAACAGAATTGTCATTGTCGTCACACTCTACTCTCACTATGCTCCGAGTCGCTGCGTTGAAATAATGCCACCTTCTTAGCTTAAATATGGCATTTACACTCATTTTAACTAAGTAATCCATGAACGCTAATGGTCGGTTTTGTATCATTTTTATCTGGTGAATTATTTTATATAAAATGTATCACATCTTCGAAAAGATAAAGTTAATGAAGAATAAAGCTTAACTTTTAAGACGTTTTTAAATGATGAAACATATCTTGAATAGTTTTAAAATATGAATGCATTAGTTATTTCTCCTAAATATGAATGCCATGTAAATAATACATAAACTACCGTTTTATCTATTGACGTTAGAAAACAATATGAGTTGTTATTAACTGTGTGCGAAAAGAAATAATGAAATTAGTTATATTTGTAGTCGAACAATTTGTTCTAAAGAGTAAAACAATCGCACAGACATATGTTGGAATAAGAAACGACCACAATCATCCCTGGAATGTTTACACATGATAGCAATACAGATAATGAACGACTAAGATGACATGAGTATAGTTGTGGACTTGGGTTCAATTAAAAATATTACAAAATAATATCCAGCCAGTGAATAGGTATCTTCGAACTGAGGTAATAAAATCATCTTAGGATCACACGTCCCGCAGTGTTCGCTTAATAAGAGTATATTTTACCACAAACCAAGAAACAAAATGGGATTACGCATTTGTTTATATTCGTTCATATTTACCAAATATCCCCGGAGCTTGAGCTCGCAATTCTCACATATAAATCAAATATCTTATTACTATTTTTTACAACAATATATATAATATAAAGCTGAACGCGCGCGCGCGTGGGTGTGTGTTGTCACGATTACGCTCCGATATGGTTGACTATTTTAAATGAACTGATTACATATATGGATAGAAGATGTATCGAGGATCAGGAATGGGTGTGTTGGGTCTGGCAGAACGGTGGTTCATAAGAATTGTGGGGCCTGTGTTCCAGCCTGTCGCACAAAGTATGGAAATAAAAAAAATGAAAAAAAAAAAACGTTTACAAGGGTTTTTGATATAGATGTACATAAGAACACTTTTATAAATATGTTTCAACTCAAATAGGGATGGTATAATAAAATTGTGGTTTCAAAGTTCGCGCCTGTACTCCACGGCAATATGGCACAAACTTTAACAAAGTCTTTCCATATCTATTTGCGTAAGTATATTTTGATAATTGTGTCTCAGTTTGAAGAAATATGGTAAAATAAAATCATTGGGTGTTCGTTCGCGCCTGACCTCCATAGAATGTAAATATGTCACAAAATTTAACAATGTTTTTTTTAAAAGGGGTGAGAGTTAACAATAACACCTTAACTTTGATCTTAGTTCACGTTAGCTTTTATTTATTTTTTGGAGTTGAATCATATTGGGTCGAATTAATTCACCTCATAAATTCACATTCCTATTAAAGTGAAAGCCAAAATAAAAAAAAGTCGGAACTTTAGACAATTCTCCACACAAATTTTGTATAACTCTGTTTTTTTCCTTCTCCAATTGCACGTGACACTCTTCCAAAAATAGATAAATAGATAAATAATAAAAAATAAGAACGTTACTTGTTATCGTGTCAAAAGAAAGAAAACATCCTGCTCACGTGATTACGTGTATTTTTAAAGACATTTACATAACCTTTTTATTTTTATGTATATATAACTGTTTAAGCTTTTTTTCAGTGTGCTTGAGGGAATTCAGTTTACTACAATCCTTTCTGTGTGTTCTTTATATTACAATAGTACAGCCCTGAATCCGACCGCGCAATACTACGCCGTTCAATACTGCAAAATTGAAACGAAGCTGCTCCGCTTTAAAAACGGCACCATTTTCTTCTTATTCATATTTATGTTGAATCTTTTGCTTAAAAAACTAAAGTAATTACGTGTTTACTTTTTTGATATCCGATTTTGCTGTTTCTGATTATTTTACTAAAGTAAGTAAAGCTTCATTATTTTTCAAACTCTTTTTGTTTCTTTGTTTTTAGATATTTCGGGCATATTATTTAGTAAAAGGGTTTAGCAGAAAAGCCAACAAACGACTACCCGAAAAAATAAATATACAAGAAATAAATGTTACCATAGTCAATAAAAGTTCAGTTCATTTTTTTTTAATAGTTGTTAATACTCTTTACTTGAAATAATGTCAGCGAACCGAAATTAAAACGAAATTGGAGGCGCTCTCTACTTAAATGAATTTTAATTAAACTACACATGCCATAATCCAATATTCCTCAAGCATAAAATACCGTAAAAACTTAGAATATGTTTATAAATATTCCTTACGTTGACGGAATCTCTTAACTTGTTAACACAGATTGAAAACGGGGCTCTCCATTTCAAAGTGGCTGCTATTTTGATTTTTTTAAAACCGGTTCGTGAATTAAAAAACGAAAAAACATGTTCAAACTACTTACAAATACACACCGATGAACTTTTTTTACCATAAAAGTAACTTTTATTCACTATGGTAACATTCATTTCTTGTATATATATATATATATATATATATATATATATATATATATATATATATACATATATATATATACATATATATATATATATATATATATATATATATATATATATATATATATATATATATATATAACATTTTCACTATGTAAGGAAACATAATCTTGCTGGTCACTCTTGGCTACGAATGGAAACAAAGTTGATATAAAAATATTTTTTTTCGCGAAAAGTATCTTTATTTTCATCACATTTTGCTCAGGGTAAAATTTTTGAGTATGTCTTTACAACCCCCTCCTTTTCATAACCTATCATACTTTCATCTATCACAGTTCATTTTCTGTAGGCTGTTTTAACCCAGTCAACGACGAGTACTTCTGCTAATATATATATATATATATATATATGTAAGTCAAGTACGTCCAAGGATAGAGTACTGCTTCCATATCTGGGCAGGAGCTGCTAAAAACCGCCTATCCTGCCTTGACAGGGTACAAAATAGACTTCGTAGCTTAGTGGGGGATGCCCTTTTCTCTTCCCTGCAAACTCTCTCCCACAGAAGGGACGTAGCGAGCCTGTCGTTGTTTTATCGTTATTTCCATGGGAAGTGCTCGGCTGAGCTCTAATCTCTGCCCTCTTTCCTAATTGTTCACGATAAACCCCTGTCTAGCTTAAATCACTGTCAGTAATTTTCCCCAATCTTTATCGGCCTAAATCAAAACAAAGATTCCATGAACAAAGCTTCTTTATTAGAAGTGCACCCCTATGGAACACTCTTCCGTTTGCCTGTTTTCCACCTCGCTACCACTTGGAAGTCTTCAAGCCCAACATAAAAAAGTTCCTGATGCCCCGCCCTCCTTAAGTATTACACTTGATCACATCTCCATTCTTAGCGATTACTAAGATATTATGCCATTAATTACTGTACACGCAATTGCCTTAATCACCGAGTGGCCTCCAGCCTTGATAAGTGAGGACTTCCTTGTAAAAACAAAAACCCTTTTTAGAAAAGGGCAACTTTTACTGCCGTAAATATGTAATCAGGATAAATCTTGATTCGAAAAAGTAGATTTATTATATTTAGTGTTGCGCTAAATAAAATAACTTTTATCTAAAACTATGTCTATATTAAGTTTGTGTAGTAGTGTCACGTATCTTGAAAACTCATGTTTTTCGTTATATGCCACAAAGCAGATTATGTGTTCATAGATAGATTTGAATCTCCCAATTATTGTTTAGTGTAAGTTCGATATTATTTTCCAACGAACTTCACGTGTGTTTTAACATACAAAAGTATGTACATGATAATAATCTAATAAACATTCCTTAGTGTACAACATAAAACGTCCTAATCTCACAATGATGAGGTCAGATGAAGGTGTCAGTAGAATTATTCTTTGGCGTGATTTTGTCCCAGCAAAGTGTTAGCATGCCTCTAAAATAGTACCTATTTACAATGCCTCCCCACGGGACAGAGTTAGACACCAGGGTCGTTTTTTAACGTGGAGAAAAGGTACAAAAATAAAAATTGTCTCAGTCGTGAAGGACTGCTCCTCCACCGAAAGAGAACAAGAAATTGAAGTGCAGTATCTGAAGAACAGATACTACACTTTGATCTTGGCGGCCAAAAGGCCAAGTAGTAACTGTTTATTTACAGATCAAACTCAGACAGAACTGATATCTGAATTTATATATGCACCTACGTATACATATATCAGTAAGTTATTTTTACACCCACGCATACATACACGCACACACACAGATATATATATATATATATATATATATATATATATATATATATATATATATATATATATATATATATATATATAAACTGTGTCCATCGCTTTATTGCAGATTACAAAATAATCAATATTTCAGTAAATATAAGTTATAAAAAGCTGAAAATTACGAGGACTGTATTAAGGTGAGATAAATCCTAAAATTTCATCAAAATTCATGTTATATTTAAAAAGTTATGTTATTTTTTTAATATTCAAGGAATTTTCACCGTCCATCGCTTTATTGCAAGTCTTCTAAGATAATGTTTTAGCTCAATAAAACAATACCAAAGCATCATAAATTTATATTGAACACATTTTCTGGGGAAAATTAACAAAAACAAAGGTACATCCCGAGGGCTAAGTGTCAAACAAACGAATTATTTGTCCACATAGCCCCCATGTTTTGAAATTACATTAAACAAACTTTTGTCCACCGAGGAGGTCAATTGTTTGATCTGAGATGGAGTAATGGTTCTGGCAACGTCGACTATTTTGTTCCAAAGGGCATCCTTCGAAGAAAACTGCTCTCCTCCCTCATAAACTCCTCGTTTCAACATTGACACTAGGTGTTCGATGGAGTTAAGGTCCGGAGAACACGGTGGCCTGGACATGAGGGGCTCTCCAACAAAGCCCTGAGATCCAAGGAAGGATGTAGTTGCCCTAGCAGCATGAGATGGGGCATTGTCATGCATAAAAATAATCCTAAAACGACGTGACAAGGGAAGGTCTTCTAGCCATGGTAACAAATTCTCATTTAGAAAGGCAGTGTAGGCATTGCTGGTGAGCTTGACACCTTCTGGCACTCGGAATGGTCCACATAGCTTAACCCGAATAATTTCCGCCCAAAACATTATGCCTCCACCTCCCTGTTAGCGACGAAATCTATAAGGCGTTGGAGTTCCATTTGGATTCCAAACTTTGGCCCATCCGTCCGGTCCATCAAGGGTAGCACGAGCCTCATCTGTAAACAGAACATTTTTGCAATCCATTTTCATATATTTTTGTGCCCAAGCCATTCGTTTTTCTTTGTGGGTTTGGCTCAATGGAGGCCTTGGAATAGGATTGGTGTTCCTTGCCATTTCATTCAGTACATTTCATCGGGCTTGTCTGGACCTTGGTATGACTCCAGCCCTCGCAAAAATTGTTGCACTGGTGCTGTTTGGGTTGCGCACAATCTCTCTACGGATTTTTCGAAGATCCCGATCAGAAAGGTTCGTTATCTTTCCTGGACTTGATGTTGGGGTTCTTGACGAATGTAGCTAAAGTTCGGGGATGCCTTTTTAGTTCTGTGGCTAAATTTATGATCGAGCGTCCTTCTGGTAGTCCTGCAATAATTCTCTGCTTCTCGGTAGATGTTAAACGCCCTTTTTTTTTGGCATTTTATGAGACCTGCAATAAAGCGATGGACGGTGAAAATTCATTGAATATAAAAAAAATAACATAACTTTTTAAATATGACATGAATTTTGATGAAATTTTAGGATTTATCTCACCTTAATACAGTCCTTGGATGGTGTAATTTTCAGCTTTTTATAACTTACATTAACTGAAATATTGATTATTTTGTAATCTGCAATATAGCGATGGACACTGTTTATATATATATATATATATATATATATATATATATATATATATATATATATATATATATTGTATAGATGTGTTTACATTCGGCGGTGCAAAAATAGAACGTGTACCGCACCGTGGAGAGTGTCAATAAGGAATATGTATACTCGTATCCCATTTTTGCCACCGACTATATATATATATATATATATATATATATATATATATATATATATATATATATATATGAGTGTGTGTATACATATTTATATATACATATATATACATGTATATATATATATAATATAAAGCTGTGTGTGTGTGTGTGTGTGTGTGTGTGTGTGTGTGTGTGTGTGTGTGTGTGTGTGTGTGTGTGTGTGTGTGTGCCTGGTCACGAATAGGCTCCTATATTGTTGACTATTTAAAAATAACAACCTATTACATATAATGATAGAAGACGGATCGGGACACAGAAATGCGTATGTTTGATCTGGCAGAACGTTGGTTCATTAAGATTGTGGACTCTACGTTCGCGCCTGGTCCACAAAGTATGGGAATACAAAATTAAAAATTACAAAAAAAAAAAAACGTTTACAATTGTTTTTGATATAGATGTAAATAAGAACACTTTGATAAGTATGTTCTAACTTTAATAGGGATGGTATGATAAAATTGTGGGCTCTGCGTTCGCGCCTGACCTCCATAGAATGGAAATAGGAACACACTTTAATAGAGAATTTTCATATCTATCTGCGTAAGTATACTTTGATAATTATTTTTCAGTTTGAAGAAATATGGTATGAGAAAATTATGGAGGGTTCGTTCGCGCATGACCTCCATAGAATGGAAATATGTCACAAAGTATAACAAGGTTTTGTTTTTTTTTACTATAGATCCACATAATATTGTGATAAGTGTTTCAGTGTGAACAGGTATGGTATAATAAATTATGGGGTTTATCTATTTTATTTGTACTTTCGTCATATTTCGCTTTGGTTTTGACCCCCCCCCAAATCCGAAGGTATCTCTCTACAACCCTTCCTTTTCATAACCTATCGTACTTTCATAAATCAGAGTCATTTTTCTGCAGGCTGTTTTAGAACCCAGTCAAAGCGGGTACATTTGCTAGTATATATATATATATATATATATATATATATATATATATATATATATATATATATATGTGTGTGTGTGTGTGTGTGTATATATATACAGAGAGAGAGAGAGAGAGAGAGAGAGAGAGAGAGAGAGCGAAGAGAACTATAATAACCCAATCAATTAAAAAGAAGCACTTAAATCTGCATTATCCTATGTGACACTGCATTATATAGAGAACAACATTCGATAACTGATTAACCAACTTTATTCTGTCATTGATTAACCTTTCAGGTCAGATTGTTAAACAAATCTTTTGGAAGAAAAAAACGAAACATTCCAGAAACCAAGCCAAGTGAATAATAATTTGATACATCGAAGGTGGAACGGATGCCTCCAGTGTTTTTCCCTGATGACAAAATCGGTGTGGACATCATGAAAGACTTGATGACGTTAAAGGAAGTCGACAAACAATCCGACCTGTCGGAACTTAGTGACAAACCGGAGACTGGTATCTAACATCAGCGAGTTGAAGGAAAGGACGCCGAATGGCCGAAAGGAACCGGATGAGCAAAGGAAACGAGACACAAAGAGAACGTGAGCATACCGTGTCTATTCTTACTAACCCCACAAAAACAGATGAAGCAAATACAACCTATGATATATATATATATATATATATATATATATGTATATATATATATGTATATATATATATATATATATATATATATATATATATATATATATATATATATATATATATATATATGTCATGAAAATGATAAATAGAAAAGTCTGACGATAAATATAAAAAATGTGGATTAGGAAATATATACCTTGAGAGAAATACTAATTTTAGCGGAAAAACAATATCACGTTGGTGTATCGCGCATGAATCCAAATCGAATGTGTCGAATTTAATATATTTCAAAAGTCTAACGAAAGTTTCATGTGATTTTTATCAATCTTAAAATATAGTCATTTGTTTTCCTGAAAATATATATCTTGCTGAGATAAACTTTTTTCGTATATATAACACTACAAATAATTTAGATTTTATGCTACATAATATTTTTTAAAAATATTATGTTATTCAATACACAATTGTAGAAATTTTATAATACTGAAATAATGAGAATTATTTTCCTGTATCCTTTTATATAATCGTCAACAAAGTACGATATATTCCAAAAAGCGATGAACTTATTCGGCAATATATTTTACCGGACGCCATACAATTCGATTAGGATAGGTTAAATAAATATAGTTTATTTAGCGTCTAAAATTAATTATTAAACCTCATGAAATGCAATTATTTCTAGTTTTTTTTTAATAATCTGCTTTTCTTACATCCTTACTACGGCTTCTTTTTCATCTTTCTCATGTTTTTTTTGTTTTTTTTTTACCAGATAGACTTACCTAATGTTGCTCGGGAAGACACTGAGTTTGTTTAATTTGTATTAACCTATATATTTATATAGTTTTTAACTTAAGGTAAACTACGTCAATAATCTTTGCTAATTTAAAATGTGAAATAACTGGTGATTTTATGAAATTATTTTTATAATATATATATATATATATATATATATATATATATATATATATATGTGTATATATATAAACTAAAATTGTAAATTGAATTTACAATCAAAAATGTATTGTTCGATTGAATACTCCTAACAAAAATTTACATATATCTAAAATTTAAATACATATATATATATATATATATATGTATATATATATGTATATATATACATATATATATATATATGTATATATATACATATATATATATATGTATATATATATATATGTATATATATACATATATATATGTATATATATATACATATATATATATATATATATATACATATATATATATATATATATATATATATATATATATATATATATATATATATATATATATATATACTAAGTTAAAAAATATATATCGCGATGAAGCTACACATAATATTCCGCAGTTTCATTCACGCTAGGATTCCTCAGGCTTATGCGAGGATTTTGTCGTTGTCTCGCGTTTTTCTATACGCACCTTCTATTGAGTTTTTAGTTGGCCAATAAGCTTTCTAGTTTCCACGCCACCCTTCCTACTCAGCCGATGAGCAAGCACTTACAGATCGGGGAGGGTGACGTGGAAACTAGAAAGCTGATTGGGTTACTAAAAACTCAATAGAAGGTGCGTATATAAAAACGCGAGACAACCAACAAATTCTCGCATAAGCCTGAGGAACCCTAGCGTGGATGAAACGCGGAATATTCTGTGTAGCTTCATCGCCATATATATTTCATAACTTACTACCTAGCTCTACATACGTATTGAGCATATTTGAAGTAAATATTTAAAGTTTACGCATAAATTTATACTTTCGTATATTAATTTATGTGACTAAACCAAGTAGCTATATATATATATATATATATATATATGCAGTTATATATAAATATATATATATATACATATATGTAGTTATATTTAATTATTATAGTTATTAGTAATGTCAAAGATATAAAATTGATCCATCCCAATCTTATAAATGCAAGACTGTTAAATTAAAAACTATATCTAATTTGTAATTTGGAAACAGACGAATCTCATAGGTAAGGAAGGCTTTTTTTATAGCATGAAAAGGTTAGCCAAATTAATCAAGAGTAGAAAAATAGATATAATGTCCGTAAATTTTTTGTTGTTCTTGAGATTAAGGGAGGTGGTGTTTTATCAACACTGGTAGCGATCCATGATTTAATAAAATGTTTTGTTTGTAAATCCCTAATAAATGTTTCATGGTAAACAACTGATGCTTCTTTAATTTAACATAGTGAATCCAAGAGAGCAATTGATGCATTGATTGCAGATGATTAAATAACTATCTGATTTAATAGTTTTTAACCGGTGGTAAAAAATATAAAAATTAAATAAGTTTTTTTATATAGTTTTGAAGGCTTAAATTCTTCAAATACTACACACACCAATACACACACACACACACACACACACACACACACACACACACACACATATATATATATATATATATATATATATATATATATATATATATATGTGTGTGTGTGGTTGTGTATTTGTGTGTATAGTATTGGAAGATTTTAAGCCTTCAAAACTATATCAAAAACTTACACACACATATATATGTATATATATATATATATGTGTGTGTGTGTGTGTAAGTTAATATATATATATATATATATATATATATATATATATATATATATATATATATGGGGGGTTGTGCGCGCGCGTGTGTTTGTGTGAGGCCAATTTTCATCCGATATATTCAATGGATTTTTTATCTGGATATCGGGAAATCAGTATGTAGAATAGTCAGAGACGTGAAAACACTTTTAGTCGGATTTGATCTGAGAAAAAAGACTGCTAATATGGCTCATTTCCATGTGATATTCCTTATACTTTTATCTCCTAGCTAGCTATTTTACGAATGCGCATGCGCGAATTATACATATGACAGAATCATCATGTAAAAAATATGTTGATTGAAAACACTTTTTCAATGATAGTGTCAAGCCGGCCTAATGTTATCGTACTTAATTTACTTTCTTTAACTGGTTATCTTTTGCTTTCGCTATCAACTCAAGTATGTTATTCTTTTTACTTACAGAAAGCAAACTGTTTAGAAAAAAATGATACTCGCATGCAAATGTCTCAGTTTCTGTGTTAATTAATGTATAATATTTATGCGTAGTTTATTGCAATCAACGCCGGCCTTCTATTATATATATTTCTGTGGCTGTTTGCATGTATATATGTATGTGTGTATAAACCATATGACAGTTTCTAAGGCTGATCTAAGTAATCAAAATATTACAGGATTCAAACTAATGAACATTCTATTATTTGACGTTATTTGTACTGTTTTCTGTCATTTTAAAATAGTGTTGTAATTTAAATATATTTTCAAACGTTCAACGAGTTCACGCCTTTTTTATTCATCATTTACTTCATAGATGATGATTGCAACGTATTGTCAGACGAGTGCCACTACCTCAGACATTTAATGTCAATGAGCCCCAAAATGACTTTTTCTTTCAGTCCTACTGGTGAATTCACACGCTCAAGCAGGCATGACACTGAAGATGGTCATTGAGATCAATTATTACATGCTTCCAGCATTTCAAGTCTCCATGCATCACAACTTTTCCATTGTCATACTTTTATAGACGAATGCCTGAGGGAGTATCTATACACAGATGATGTTACAAAGGCTTAGCTTTGTACGACAGAAAAGTCTCTCTCTCGGTTCAAAATGTTGAGATCCAGCAACAAGCAAGAGCAAGATAGCCAGCAACAAGCTAAACTGCAGACCGGCTTAATGCGCGTACTGGTCTCTCGCTTTATGTTTTTTTTTAAATCAGAGATTTGCTTCTCCTAGAAAGGTTGCCTTCACCACAGCTTACAGGAGTCCTCTCCACTCCAACACACAAATACACACACGGTGCTAGTTGGCCGTTGACCCCGAAAAAGGGTTCATTCGCCCCTGTGAAGGTCTTGTTTTTAATCCTTCAGGGAGACTAGCCACCCTCCTCACCAAATAAGTCTGGTGGGGATACCAGTTTAGGCCCCGGTGACCCGACTTTGAGGCAGATAGTACTGGGTTACATGGTACCAGTAGCATATAACATGACATGACCTGACTTAATAGATACACACATACATACATTCATATATGCATATATATACATATGTGAATATATACATATATATATACATATATATATATATATATAATTATACAATACGTAATATATAAGTGAAATCATTTATTCTCTATAAAAATATTGTGATATATGAAAATATATATATATATATATATATATATATATATATATATATATATATATGTTTTTATTAATAGGTACGTGTTTGCCCGAGAGTAATGTTACATAGAATAGATAAACAATAAAAAAGGATTCTGAATATATCAATTCTTTCTGGATCGAAAGAAAAATTCATCTTTGCATAACTTTATTTTGACAACGATCAGTCGTTTTATCGTTCATTTTTATATATTCTTATCTAATATGTTTAATATTCGTACCTTAGTTTTCCATTAATATATCAACTGCACATTGTGTACGTATGTATGTATGTTTGTATGTATGCATGTATGTATGTATATTGGGTGCGCACCTGTGTGTGTTTGCATATATCCAGATACACACACACGAATATATGTATGTGGTGGTGTCTATATTTAACATATATGTATCCATATACCTGTGCAATACATAGTTTACTACACAGAAATAAGTACATATTGAAGAATAATGTGGCATGATTGTCTCTGGAATTGGCGTATGCAATAGAATATGAAAGAAATAAAAATATTCAGGAATGGTTTAATGGGAAACATCTTCAGATAGCTACATACCTTGTAACATTAAAAAAATATATAAAAATCAACAAATAACGAGTTCGTCTGCACGACAAGAATGGATTGGAACTTTACAGTTTAATCCACTAGGAAATACGGGAAATTTTCCATGATTTCCACGGGGAGATTCTGTCGAGTCTTTCATCATCGATTCCCCGCCAAACTGGGCATGCTTATTCGATTACTTCAACAGGTTTTCATTTTGTTCCAAAGTAGTACATAATTTAAGCATACATTTTGTTCTTTATCTGTAAATTGTAGTATCGGTTCGACATTATAATCGAAATATAGACGAATGTTTTTATTGTTATGAATTGTTTCTCTGTCTGCAAACGAATCTACGTCATATTCATAAATGTCTTATTTCTTATTGTAAATTTATTTTGAAATATATAATGCGGGAAAACCATGTACGTTAGTGGTCTGTTGCGTCCGTCTATACTGCACAGTATTTTAGCTCTCATTTCAGTGATAGCATCTTTATTACTTGTATTATTATTCATCGGAACACAGTTCTAAAGATGAGAACAGTAGTCCGATGAATAATAATAGACATAACCTATCCCCATCTAAAAAAAATCAGAAACGTCACCTTAATTGCATTTAATCATTTGAAAATCGCATGCTGATATATTATTTTTTCTCGAAGAATCATCCCCTTTAAGTATTCTAATTTATAAAATGTCTCTTACTAAATATAACCAGGATACACTCATTAACTCGTACCCTCGACTGTCCTCTTGGCCTTGATATATGGTGAATCCTTCGTAAAAAACAATGTATACTTTTCTTTTGTTCACAGTCTGATTTATAATTTAATCTCCTAAAAAAGTAAACAGATTTAGTGTGTTTACTCTGTTTTTGGGTTTTTTTTTTCATTATAATCGTTTGCACATACTTCAATACACCGTGAAGCTTGAATCTACTACCGAGAGACTTTGTGGAGTCTAAGGTATTTAGCTACCAAATTATACCGTTTTGTTACAAGGGGGATTCAATCTCCAATACAACACTATACGTATATTTGATAGGTTTATACACTTACTTTTATGGGTTTGATGGTTAGATAATCGACATAGAAATATACAATTTTATTTGTTAGAGAAAGAATAAACTAGCCGAATAGATATAATAAATAAAAAATGACAACCACCGGAAAATAATATATATATATATATATATATATATATATATATATATATATATATATATATATATATATATATATACCTTCGGTATGACAATTACCTTAAACCTCACGTTATACGAAAGAACATAACTACCAATACACCACATTTTTAAAATTCCTATTAAGAGACTTACATAACAACTAAAAATAAATACTAACCAAACGATAAAAACATACATAGTATATACGACCGAACAAATAATTTTAAAAACACCTGAAAACTAAAAGAATGAAATATAGCGAAGAATACAAAATTAAAAAAAAAAAACTATAAAACAAATAGAAGAAAAAAACACATTTATCAGTCGCCAATAGTAGAGATAGGACGATTAAAAGCCCCCTTGCATGCAGACACTATACGACTATTGGAATATGAAAGCACTTTTGATCAAACCAAGTCTAATAAAGTTCTAATACCTCCCAACTGTTACAGACTTACCGGCATATAGCGGCACTTTCCTCCCTAACGTCTACTCTGAAAACTAGAAAACAAAAACAAATTAACTCATAAAATATATAAAAACAGAGACATAAAACACGAGAGATAAACAACTAACCAAAAAAACTAATAAATAGCACGTGTCAAACGGAAATTTAGGTCACCACAAATTAAAGATATGCAACCACAAATAGGAACTTTTCATCAAGAGCAAAAATTAACCACCAACTTAAACGAATGCGCAGAACCCTTTTTACTAATATCGCCTTAACCACGGGAAACAGCATCTCCCCTTCCCACTATTGCAGGTCAAAAAAACTGCTCACATTCCCAAAGTATCCACTTCTGCTTTGCTCATATGTAACCAATAAGGTTTGTACAATAAACATACTATATACCAGCTCTATCCTGCAGTGAGCACTGTTTTTAGACTAATGTAAGTGTTATTAAGTTTACATCTAGGATACCAATCTATATAACAGGTATATATTATATAAAATGATATGATATGATACACACAGACACACAGACACACACACACAGACACACACACACACACACACATATATATATATATATATATATATATATATAATCTTTGGCTCATTTCTCTACTTGTCCAAATACGGGTGTTATTCTGCCAAATAAAACATGTGCTCTGTATATGTGTGATTCACAAAGAGGACTTTAGGCTAGTGGCCGCAATTATCAAGGGCATGGCGCAATTAGCCAAAGAACGGTATACATATATATATATATATATATATATATATATATACATATATATATATATAAATATATATATATATATATGTACATATATATATGTATATATATATATATATATGCATATATATGGGTGTGTTTGTGTGTGTGTGTGTGTTTGTGTTTATATATGGTCGTAGTCAATAATTTTAAACGTATGTTATAATAATGTCGATATCTGTACGGATATATATATATATATATATATATATATATATATATATATATAGGTGTGTGTGTGTGTTTGTGTGTATGTTTGTTTGCGTGTGGGTGTATTCGTTTTGTTTTTATATTCTCAGAGACCCAGCCGATTTTTTTTATAACAATAGATTTCGATCTTATATTTGCTCCCTACAGATACCCGTACAAAATGAGGACATTGTTCAGATGTAATGTCATGAATTGTAATCTATGGCTTCTATATATTTTGTAGACAGTTCCACCACTATTGATAATGCTTTTGGCTGGGAAGTCACATATATACACCATTAGAAACGTGTAACAGAGTATCTGTATTATACTCGACATCATAGATGTGTAGATTTTTGTTTGTTATAAGACCTTTAAACGTTCGTCGAGAATACGTTTTGCAGTTGCTAGGTAATGTTTTCAGTTTTGTACGGATGGAATCTCTACATATATGAAGATCCAAGTTTTTCCAGTTTCCTCCAAAATTTCGTTGTCAAACGTGAGCGATATTATTTTTATTGTAATATTATTATTCTCACATGCATTTGAAAATTTCGGAGTTAAACGTCGAAAACACATTAAAAAAATAAACAGAACGAATATAGGTTTCCGATAGAAACTTAATATGTTCCACAAAATTTGAGTGCTGAGATAGGATTGTAAACTAGGTTATATTTACATTTATCGTAGAAAGAGCGTTGGTTAATTTCCAATCCACAATTACTCCACCACATTCCGATGCGTTTGTTTGTCAATATCTCTATGAGATTCACCTTCGGAAGAAACTTGCTTGCCGCAATCTTTTGCCTTGTGCCACGCTTTACGACAATAAGAATTGAATAAATCCAAGATGTTAACATTCTGCATGATACTCATAGAAATCACAAAGAGACGATTTAAATGAAACATACGGTAAAAATGGTGTAGAATAATTACGGTTGATATGCGCACGTTTCTACACGTTTAGATTGATGAAAAATGACGGTCCTTATATTATTAAGTAGCGTAAACAGTTCGTTATCTTAATTAAATTTAATTTCATTTAATAATTCTTATTTTACACTATTCGGATTATTTGTAATTAAGGTCAGACATGCGATTCATCTTCTGACTTCAATGTTTACTTCTACTATTTTATTATTAATGTCGCATTGGTTCGTGTTATATATTTTATTTAAAAAAACATCTCATACTCGTTACTATAAAGTATGGGAAACGTATTATTAGATGTATTAAAGAATTTGAAATAAAAGACATATAAACCTATTTTACCAATACAAATGCTACGTTTGTAATCATTGTTAATGGTAATAGTGTTAATAATACTACTACTACTACTACTACTACTACTACTACTACTACTACTACTACTAATAATAATAATAATAATAATAATAATAATAATAATAATAATAATAATATGGATAAAAAACCGGATAAACCGATCCAAGAAAAAAGATCCGATAATAATAAATATGAATACATTATCCATAACTAGCAAATGGCACGTAGAAAATGCATGTTATTAGTTTGTAATTATTTTATCGGACCCAAGGACGTAATTTAATTTAGGATTAATCGATTAAAAAAAAAACTATATGGGAATTCTCACAATAAAATGGTGACATTATTCATCATTCCGCATTTTTCGTTATTTACTCACTAAAAGTAGTCACACAAGCTATCATCAAAGAGTACTCTTTATAAAGTACTCTTTACACACTAACTATTTTCTCTAGAGTTTGAGTGGCAACATGTCTCCACAGATTTCCAGTACTCTCCACACTTTTCGATAAACTTTGGAAAATAATTTGCGTTATAGCAACATCCGCTTACAAATAGTTTATTGTTGGCAGCGTCCATTGGTCTTCACTTGGATTTAAGTGGTGCTCCAATCCTCTTTGCACTCAACAAGCGGTCACTCCTTCCGCATTGACCTTCCTTGGTGTGGTGCTAGTTTATGGAGACACATACTAAAAAAGAGGTTGATTCCATGTTATGCCCCTTTTTTTTGTGTGGGGGGGATATCCGTATCCGTTTCTGTGTGCCCAGATCTTGTATGTAGTTCATATCTCTTAGTACTCAAATTCATGGGCTTTCCTTAATATTTCCTCAGTTTTCATTATTGTAATACGTTGCATCTTCTCAGCTATTCTTCTGATTCCAATATCTCCCATTGTTATTCCAACGTTTGTCGACATCGTTCCTAGCGCTCTTACTAATAGTGGTATTCTGTTTACTTTATTCCTTTTCAAGATCCCTTTGAGCTTCGTGGCCAGATCCGTGCATTTGCTCTGCTTCTCCGTCTCGTTGATTTTCACTCTGTCCGAATGAACGGCAATATCTCCGATCTATAAGAGTTTTTCTTTCTTGTTAATTATTATCCTAACCTATCTCATTAATTGGCTAGCTTTATCTGTGTATTATAAGGTTTTGTGGTTTTATTTATGTCTTATGAGGTCTTGTGGATTTAATTTTCCAATAATATTGTCCGTTTGGGACTGTACTATTTGTCTCGGTGTTCATAATGCTATCGTGTGCATAAGTGACTGTGTCTTTTTTATTCTTTTTGAGCTAGTTTGACCCATAAGTAGTGTGTAGTGTATCTTATCGTTTCCTTGACCGCAACGTCTGCATTTGCTATTTTTTTGTGTTTTGTCGATCCTTGCTAGGATTTAGTCTGCTATAATAACGTTAACTCGTACGGTTGTGTTTGTGTAAGTAGGGAAATCAGTTTTCCTCCTCAGGTATTATTTTTTGTAGCAATTTCCAAGTGTTTTCCTTGGTCCCGCCTTTTTTCATCCTTATGAATTGCCCATCTACTTCCTATTTTTCTTTCATGGTCTTATTAATCGCCGCCTTTTCTATGTTTCTCCTGCTCTAGTAATTAATCTTTCGTGGTTCTGCATTATATACTTTTCTAAATCCTTTTTTTGTTATTAATATAGGCTTCTATACAAACCAGCTCTAGTCTCCAGTTTTTACTTTTAACGTAGAGTCGACCAGTATCATCCGATGGGTGTCGTGCATTGCCCAACGACATTCGTGTCCTAGTCTTCCGCGCTAGATTTATTGGTTTATTTTTGATACAGTTTATAAACGCCCCAGAGTATATTAACCAGTGGTATTGTCTATGTGTTTACTTCGTTAATTAGGCTACTGCTATATAGTTTAGTTTCAAGGAGTTTCCCCGTTATTCTGATGTAATCCCTTCCAGTTTCATTTTTATATTCTGTTTCTATAATGATGCCTGTATTCAGAACTCTAAAGTATTTTGAGCTATAATATTTACCAAGTGTTCTCATCGCTGTTTGATTGGATAAGACTATACCTTATGTTGTTGCCAATTTTCTCCCCCTAATAGTCAGCAGTGCGTACGTTTTCATACAAGATTCTATGGTGAAATCCTTCCTGAATGTTCTAGTATTATTATTATTATTATTATTATTATTATTATTATTATTATTATTATTATAATAATAATTATTATTATTATTATTATTATTATTATTATTATAATAACAATAATAACAATAACAACAACAACAACAACAATAACAACAATAATAAAAATAATAATAATAACAATAACAATAACAATAATAATAATAATAATAATAATAATAATAATAATAATAATAATAATAATAATAATATACGCTAGCAGTTATCACTTAAGACATTAGTATATATTGGTAACTTACTTTTTTAACCTCTTTTCCCAAAGCGTGTATTGGAAAAAAAATTGAACTTCGTCACCACTCTTTGTATTTAAAAATACATGCTTTGAATTATTAGGGTTTTTTTTTCTGTATGTCTATTTATCGTTGGTTATATTGTAAATGACTGTTTTTTTTTTTTAATTACAGCAAACATCATTTGGATTTTTTCTAAACATGTTGCATACTCCTCTACTAAATAATTATCTAATAGTTTTGGGAATTTGTGTTATAAAAAATCCTTGCATGGCAAATTACTTTGATATTGGATTATTTTTTTCCATGTATTATTTTCTGTTTGTATTTCTGCGCGTTTTTGTTGGTAGGTGTTACGTATTATGTGTGCCCGTTTCTGAACTTGTATGTTTCCTCCATTCTTCAGCATTATCAATCATGTGTATAATATTTTTATTACAAGCAACCCATGTGGGGAGTCTATTAAATTTGAAATGTATATAATCAATAAATATATTTTGATACAGCTGGTATTTTTTTCTGAATAGCGCCAAAAATGTAGGACTTATACAGAAATTCTATTTACCCACAGCAGATATAAGATTATTAAAATTTCTATGGAAGCAATATACATTATCTTTTAAAAATAAAGCTGACCAAAATGAGAAAAGTTTTCATCTCATTACTATATGATAAGTATAATATAATAATCGATAAATAATTATTATTTAATTAATTAGAATCCTTATTGAGAATAGTAATTTGTGTTATTTATCCCTTTATTTATTGCAGACTATTGCCCTCGTTTTTTAGTTGTTATTAAACGATGTTCCTCCACATGTGCTTAGAAGTGAGGAGTACATGCTTAAGGTTGTGGTCAATGACGTGGAGGTATGTGAGACCAAGGCTGATGATGTGAAACGTATGGATAGAAAAAGGGCAGAGAGAACTGGCTAGGAAAAAAATGCATGGAAGGTTCTTCCAGGATATAGCAAAAGTGGCTGATGAACGATCATGGCAATGGCTTAGAACTGGATGTCTGGCTAAGAGTACTGAAGCTTTTGTATGTGCAGCACAAGAGCGGACATTAGGAACACGATTGTTCAAAAACAGTGGTTCTATAGACGAAGTTGCTGCAGAATGCCGGATTTGTGGTAATACCTCAGAGTCAATTGCGCACCTTGCAGAAGGGTGTAGTGGACTGACCCAGAGAGAGAAGTGCAAAAGTCACGATCGCATCGGACTCCGGATATATTGGAAGGTGTGTAAGAGGGTTAGGGTGAAGTGTGCTGGAAAGTGGTTTGAGGAGATGCCGGATAAAGTGAGAACAACTGAAAATGGCAAGGTAGAGGTATGGGGGGACAAACGTGTCATAACGGACAAGCAATTGGAACATAATCGTCCGGATTCTGTCGTCATTGACAAGGTCTCAAAAAACTGGCAGATTGTAGACTTTTCAATATTCCAGGAAAGGAATGTGAGAGAGAAGGAGAATGAGAAGTGGAGCAATTATGCTCCATTAGCCTTGGAGACAAGGCGTATACACGGTAAAAACAGAAATAATGCCGGTAGTCGTTGGTACACTAGGAGTTGTATCAAGTCGTCTGGATGGACAACTGAAAAAAAACTACAAATCACCGATGTTTCAGGCGGCCTTAAAACCTATACAATTATAGGTAACACCAACATCCTTATGAAAACTCTGCATCTTTGAAGCTCCTGGTTTGAAGCCGGGATAAAGGGAACTCCTCTGTAAATAAATCCCATCCCTTCAAGAAGGACGTTCATACACTAAATTATTATTATTATTATTATTATTATTATTATTATTATTATTATTATTATTATTGTTAATATTAATACTATTTTATAATATTATTTAATCATATTATTTTTTATAATACTGTTATTTTACAATATTATTATTTAAAATTTGTACCTTTTATTTTTATCATTTTCTTTCTTTATTAATTTTCTTTATTTTGTTATGGTTGTTTAAGGAAATATATATATATATATATATATATATATATATATATATATATATATATATATATATGTGTGTGTGTGTGTGTGTGTATGTGTGTGTGCGCGAATCCCATCTCTTTCCAGAGAGATGTTCATAAACGAAATCAGAATTATTATTATTATTATTATTATTATTATTATTATTATTATTATTATTATTATTATTATTATTATTATTATTATTGTTGTTGTTAATATTAATACTATTTTATAATATAATTATATTATAATACTATTATTTTCTAATATTATTTTACTTTTATCATTTTATTTCCATTATTTTTATTTTATTTATATTTTATGGTTGTTTTAGAAAATATAAGTATATATATGTGTGTGTATGCATATGTATGTATGTATATTTATACATAGGTATATATATGTGGATATATGTGTATATATATGTATATATATGTATATTTGAATATATATGTATATATATGCATATATAAGTATGTATATGTATACATATGTATATATTTATGTGTATGTATATGTATACATATGTATATATGTATGTATGTATATACATATATGTATATATGCATATATATATATGTATACATGTATGTATATCTATATACATGTATGTATATATGTATATGTATGTGTATATATATGCATATATGTGTATATATGTATATATATATATATTTGTGTGTGTATATATCTATATATATATGTAAATATATATATATATATGCGTGTATATATATGCGTGTATATATATATATATATATATATATATATATATATATATATATATATATATATATATGCACAATTATATTTCTTTGGCAACATTTAGGTTTGACCATCAGGAGAAAGCATAACTATACATGGATCATTATTATTGTGTCTATATCTTTATATAAACATGTATACAACTATGTAATGTTCATTACACACACACACATACACAGCCACACACACATACACAACACCACACACACACACACCGACACACATATATATATATATACATACATACATACATATATATATATAGATGTGTGTGTATACTGTAGGTATTTAATTATTACAGTAATAAATAATTATGACATCGCCTGTAATAAATTTGTTTCTTATCGTTACGCACTTTCAGTTGAATTAAAAATCGGCCAATTTAGCTCTTGTGCATAGATCATCGTATAATGATTAGGTCACTGTCTGACTGACGTAAATGAACATTTAAAATTAAGATGTTTTAATTCAATGGTATTTTACGCGGTTAATGGTAGCCGAACGGATTAGTTCTTCGCTAATCGAGCCAGAGATGCCTCGTGATGCGGGCTTCGAACCGTTCGACTGGTATTAATCGTGACACCCTGCACTGAAGATTCCCGAACGGATGAAACAGTAGTGTCTGTAGGTATCTAATTATTATAGTTAAAAGTAATTATATATATATATATATATTTATATATATATATATGTGGGTGGGTGTGTATATATATATATTTTTATATATATATATATATATATATATATATATATATATATATATATATATATATATATATACGCACAATATTATGTTTATTTGGGGGACATTTAAATTTTGCCATCAGGAGAAAGCATAACGACCTGGATCATTATCATTGTGTGTGTATCTACATGTAAACCAGTATACAACTATGTAACGTCCATTACACATAACGCATGGCAAAATTTTAATAAGGCTAAACTAAAGGTCAAACCCACTTATCTGTAAACAGGCAACACTTTTTCATACTGCAATACTATAGTAGTGATGTCTTAAAATTTAAATGAAGTAATCGTAACATCTGCACAATTCTTTCATGGATTGTCAAATGAATAAACAAATAGCTAATATAATAGAACTATATCTTGTAAGAAGAACGCGTATACAAAATGCACGTTACGAATTCCAATACCCTTTACAAAGTACCCCCACCACCAACAAAAACGTTATCTGATGACTAAAAATAAAAACTTTATTGCATTTATAGTGTAGACATCTGTTTGAATTTTCTGAACACCAATCTCTAAAAAATATTTATTACTCTGTTATTCATTTTTATTATTTTTACTTAAACTTTTACACACAAGTGTAATTTATGGTTCGATGAAACTCACTGAGCTACAAAATTGAGAGTATTATATTACAGTCAGTTTTGTTAACCACGTAGCTATATTCAGAAATTTATTTACTTAATTCTTAAGTTATGTTTTTTTTTTATATTTCGTTAATACATTAATTGTTGCCAACAATATCTCTACAAGTCCCCCGGTCTGTCAGCGCGTAGTTAATGACCAAACCATCTAAAAAAACGCGCGGAATTAAAGCATCATCGTATCGTGTATGTTCTGAATCAATTTGCCTAAAATATATTACCTCCTATCGACACACTTATTCTTCGAAATACAGTTTTTCACATCCTCTATATTAAAGCTGTTTATAGAATATTTCGTCCAAAAACAATTAGATTTAAGAAATGCATTACAGATGTGTTAAATTTTCACTGATTGATGCACGGATTTCCTGGTCTATTACAGTTAATTTAGGGACACAATTCTCATATCTGTGAGGCTTTACATTATATAAATATTTGTCTAAATTCGGTTTTGTCTGAAAACGTTGTTATCACAAATGCTGCTTATTCTAGTTTTCGCCTCATATGGATAATATGTTGTAACACGGCACCTAGAACTATTTAGAATTAACATTTGTTACGAGTTCTATTCATGCATACGTCGAATTTAACGGTGAGGTTTATTATCTCCTTATATTTGTATTACGTCAATAAAATTTGCAATAAGTTTCATAATTTTGCCACTGGTATTACAAAATCATATGCCTCTAATATTTATGTATGGAATAGCATTTATGTTTAATGTATCTTACGTTTAGTGTGTCTTACTTATTGAAGAAGGTTTATAATCTGTTTTAGATTAATCGTTCTACTCTTATCATTTCTTGTGTTCATCGCTCAACATTTTTATGACAAATCACCCTTCCGATTTTCTTCAAATACTTTTCTGGACATACTTTTCTTGGAATTCTGAAATAGGGGCATCGTGAACGAAACTCTTTATTGCCTCTGTAGATGTAGAATGTTCCCGTTACATCAATCATAACCAACTAAGACTGTAATGTAATTCGCAATTTTGTGATTTGCATGAGGTGTACTGAATTTGTGACTGCCAACAAACAGCAGAGTAGCACCATGAAACGCATGGCGCCAAATAACTTTATAAGTTAAGTCTAGAGCTAAGTTATATAAGCGTTCTTTTCGCCATTGTAGAGTAACGAGTTTGACAGAAATAAATTATAAATTCGAAGTAATGCTTCCGAATACGAAAGAATGATTCTTTAGTTTAAAAAAAAAATACAAACAAACCTAGAGAAACTAAGTGTGAATCGGCAGGGCTCGTGTGTGGGTGTGTATTTAAAACGTAAAAAAAAAACAATAGTCCGAAAAATGTAAGGAATTAAAACTTCATACTTGTAAGTTTAAAATTAAATGTTCACTTGCAGTGCACTCCAGTTTAGAAAATAACATCGACCCGTTTCACATATTATTAGAAAGTATCTAAAAGAGTCTCGTTTAAATGATATTTTTCATTATTTTGTCACACAGTTTCGTGTTTTTTTTTGTTTTTTTGGTAGTTTTGCATGAGCTTACTATGAGTAAATTTTAAATACAGCTGTTATTAACCGATCAGTCTTAGGTGTTCAATAACACGCCCATGCATTTTCTTTTAACAAATAATATTTTGAATACACAAATACTTGGTTAAAGTGTAAGGTTAAAGTTCAAATATCAATTTCTTTATTCTACTAGTTTCAAGTTTAAAACAATACTTGCAATTGTCTGGAATTTTTATATTTAAAATTGCTTTCATAGCATTCACAGCGGAAAACGTTCATATTGAAGTGACGCATCTTAGAAAAAGGAATGTCTTCATATATTCCGTTTCGGTTCGTTCTATATTACTATGGACACATTCATCTATTATATTACGACGTTAACAGTTTGATTCCCGAAGCGATGCTTTAGCGACTTCAAATGCATTGACAGAATTCCCATACATTTATCTTATTTTGATTTTTTTCTCATTTTCATTTTTGTTTGGAGAGTTTTTGTTAGAACACAGTGAACATTTTTATATTACATTTTACACTCCTGATAAAAGTCGCTCGTAATTTCAAATGCGCCTTAAAGATCAAAGGGGCAGACTCTCTGATTTCGTTGGCCAAGACTTACATAATGTTTGGGATTTGCTGCTTCTTTTTTTCTCGACTGTTTTTCATTAACAAATGCACGTATACCGCTTGTGCTTTAACAATATGCTTATTCAAGCTCATGACCATTGAATAATTGATTAGGATTGATAGAAAAATATATACAACAACCCTGTATGATATAAAATAATCTTTTCCTAATATATTTCCCACTTGTCTCTTAATACACGAACCTATTCAATAAGCGAAGTGCATTTGATCAGAAATCTTGGATTAGAATCATAAATTTTCTTTGATGTTTTTAATATACACGGAAAAAATAGTCTTAAAGACTGAGAGGTATCTATAGTTCCTTATTTTATTGCCGTATCTTACTGGGGCTTAGATCTATTTTGCGTTAAGAAAAATCTGAATGTTCACATAAGATCTGAAAAATGAGAGAATTCAATTCGAATACTTTAAGAGAAAATATTCAGCAGATTATTAAGAGGCAACAAGTCTGATGTGAACGAGGGAAAATGATGACACTATTTGCCTTATTGGTGATCAGCTTTGCAACATTCGGACGACTTTTGTTTGATATTACTACAATCAGCAGATAGATGAGTATACATGCAACAATGAGATAACGTTGTTGTTCTTCAGAAAGGAAAAATCTACATAACCCACAACGGGACTTTGTATAATATTAGTAGTACCTTTCAAATATTTCGCCTCTCTCAGAATCATAGTTAAGAAAGATATAATAGTACGACAAGCAGTAAATCAAATTCAATGTAAGGACGCCCTAGTGACTGAAAGCGTCACCGCACATACGTTCCTTTTGAGAAGTATACAGTAAAGTGTGGTGGCTCAAAATAATTAAATAGATGAAAGCTGCTTCCCCAAAATCATGTCGTCTGTACTTTGAGAGAGTAACTTAAAAAGTATGACTTAATATGGAAACACCAGTATGATTAACTGGTTTTTGCTTCTATAATACTAGCATGAATAGCCGGCGTTGTCCGGGTCTACATGTATTTCTGTCTAGACACATCTATTATAATGAGAAATATGATCGGTTTGATTATATGTCGGCTTCATCATCGCAACTTTCATGCGCTCACATCAAATTCAAAAACAAAAGACACGATTATCCTACAAAAACGACAGATAATAACACGAAAATATAATCACCTTCCCTAAGAGTAGAAGTACGTGGAAACATCTCCATCGAATACTTTAAAAGAAGTGGTGTGATAGAATGGAAGCTATTTTTCAGATATGAAGCACATTTTGATGACTATAAATCAGGTTAGGCGAATTTTTTGTGCTACCTCAGTCTATAAAGATTTCATTTTACGTTTTTTGGGGTTTTTTTTTTTGCAACAAAAAAATAAAAACAGAAAACATTTCCTTTTTAAAAATAGCAAAGTAGTATTTGTTTATACCAGAAAAAAAAACATGTTTATGTTATAAAAATGATTCCTGTTATAAAATAGTTTATGTTATAACAATGATTATTAGTTATGGATTATTGTGTTATGAAAGAAAACAGTATCAGTTACGATGTAAAAAAATGTAATTCACGTAGCTCTCGAAATATGAAAAATGGTGGGTTTTAATTTAATTCATTAGCGACATACATGCCAAATAAATAATAAAAACTTTTAAAATCTTTAAATGCAAAAGAAAAAAAACGCAAAACTAGTATAGTTTTTTTTTAGTTTTTTTTTTACATAGGCATCACCACATTATCAAGGCCCAGAGACCACTCAAGGATAAGGTTTAAGAGTGTACAGTAGAACTTGGACAATATAGTAATCATTAGTAATGAGAATTTGGTAAATTTGATAACTTATATAGAACGGCTCATTAAGAACTTATTTACTTTAGACTTGAACACACCCATATTGTAGTCAGCCGGAAAGCAGGAAAACGGAACACAATTCCACAGGCGTGCAGTTCTAAGAAAGAAGCTTTGTTCATGGAATATACGTTTAGGTTTAGGCACAGATAAAGAGTGGGGGGAATTATTGATAGTGTTTACAGCTAGACGAGTGTTTCTTGTGAAAGTTTGGCGAGGGGGGACCATAGATTGAAGCTCAGTCGAACACTTTCCATGAAAATAACGATACATCAGAGACAAACTCGCAACATCTCTTCTGTGAGATAGAGGTTGCAGCGAAGAGAAAAGGACATATCCTACGAGGCTACGAAGTCTATTTTGAACTCTATCAAGGCAGGACAAGTCCTTTCTAGCAGCTCCTGCCCAGATGTGGCAACAGTATTCCATCTTTGGACGTACCTGGCTCTTATATAGGTAGAGAATAGCATCAGGAGTGAGATATTTACCGGATCGATAGAAAGATCCCACCATTTTCCCAGCGGCCTTGGCAACAGATTTGATGTACGTGTTCCATTTAAGATCAGGAGTAATGGTCAAGCCCAGAAGCTTGTCAAAACTTGAGGCCTCCTGAAGACGAGAGCCATGCATTTCAATTGATGCCAAATGTGGATTAGAATGTTGATGATGTAAAGAGAGAAGTTTGGTTTTAGATGCATTAAAAGTAACCAGCCACTCCTTTCCCCATTGTACTACGTGCTCAAGCTCAGATGAGAGAGAATTGGAGAGAACTTGGTCGTTTACTGTCTTAGATGTGCAACCATAAATGGTAGTGTCGTCAGCATAAATGTCTACAAATGATGTAAGGATGTGATTTGGAAGATCATTAATGTAGATCAGGAAAAGAGTTGGCCCCAGGATGGACCCCTGAGGGACACCGGCATTAATACTGTAAGCTTCTGATTTTTGCCCCTCAACTACTACTCTCATGAACCTATCAGAAAGAAATGATTTAATAATTGGGAAGACATTTACAGCTATACCATAACTAGAGATCTTATGAAGTAAACCTTTATGCCATACCCTATCAAAGGCTTTAGATATGTCAATGTATCGTACTTAGATTGCAATTATTGTTTCTTTTAAGAAAACTTTTAACACTCAGTTCAGTTAAACCTCTATAAAAAATTGAAATAAAGAAAGCGTTTTGTTTTAATATACTTATCCTTCAAAATTACAAACAAACCTGTTTTAATGCAATAAAACAGCGATCGCCAGTAGGTGTCCGCCAAAACTAATGATTATGAGACAACATTCTAATCAACTAGATAACAGCGCTAGTTTTTAATTCACGTGGAAAATTGTTTTATTTAATCAAATCATACAAAATATGTGCTTGACGCATGAGCAGTTTTTATAATCGTTTAGAAAAAAAAACGATTTTTACTGACTCCCCATCCATTTAAATCTTTATTTATACACGAAATAATTGAGTATTTTTTCTAATTATTATATATTTCGCCCGAGGCAATGTTTTGTACGATTGTACCAGTTTTGAATGGGGCTGACGATTTTCTCGTGAAACATACAAACACACACATACGAATTCGCAAACATATTTCGTTTATATCATAGACTAGTATGGAAACTCACCGTACCTGGGTGGGCATTAAGTTCTATTTACACACACTTAGGATATTAAACACTTTCAGATATACACCCACAGCAATTAAAACAACGAATAGAATCGCCCTAAAAAAGAAGTATATCACAAACTCCTCACCAGATATTTGCGCAGAAGGGATACGAACAGAAGCATTTGTCGTTGCCCGTCCGCTACCCCCTTAAAATAAAAGAATAAGTCAAAACAATTTTTTTTAACTGAAAATAAGAGCGAGCGTCCATGCGGCCGCAAAAAATAATTAGCCGCAGTAGGCAAGTTCGATCTGAAAAGGAAAAAAAAATTCTAGCATACGTGTTGTTCACATGACAACAGTTGCTTATGATGTACGGACGTTGAAAATAAAGTGTATAAATAGACTTTAAATAATGCGTGACTTTCGATTACAACGCCGTGAAAACGAACTGCACTTCCAAAAAAGTGATCCAGTTAATCACCCTCAAAATTAATATTTTCTAATTTCCGCTTCTGCCATGCGTTCGAGGGGTTCCTCTTTAAGGGGGTACTGGTTGCGACCACTTCTGATTTGGATGTGAAAAGTTTTTAGTAGACCTACAAACACACATTACCTCAAACATATTTCCTTTATGCAATAGACTATCATGCATTGATGGCGTTGCCAGGGTAGACATAAAGTTCGGTTTAGACACAGCTGTAATAGAACGGATATTGTACACTATCACCGATTCCCCCACAAAAGAAGAAAATCATCCGAAAAAGAAGAACAATCTCCCCACCAAATATTTTTGCAAAAGTGATTCGAAGAGAATAATATTTTGTTGCCTCTGAGATGTAAACCAGGTTTCAAACAATAAATAAATCAATCAACACAAAGTCACTCTCAATCAAAAAGGAAAATAAGGGGGAAAAGTGCTGGCTATTGCCACAGCTGTTAGGGTCACGGCTTCTTATGGCGTCACGACGCGTCAAAAACTGGTTAAAACAGTTTCAGTTTGATACGTACGCGTGATTGTCTCCTATGTACACCAGATAAGTTTAACAGAGAAATGTTTACTTTCTAACAGTTAATACAACTAAAATAGATTCAAAATGTTATTACCATCAATACGTCACGAGTACTTATTTAATTTGTTCATACTACATAGTAAAATTGACATGCTCATGAAAATCCTTAAACGCCTCTTTAGTTAAAAAATAACACACACACATATACATATATATACATATATATATATGTATATATATAAATATATATATATATATATATATATGTCTCATTTGTTGTATTCCGAATTTTACTGGGGTTACATAATTCAGTAATCGTTCATATAACAGTAAAGGTTAAGCCTAAAAAGATTACTTAAACTGCAATCTACAAAGTTATCATATTTCATAATTGAGCATTCATATGGTGTATATATATATATATATATATATGTATAATAAATATATATATATATGTATAATATATATATATATGTATATGTATAATATATGTATATACATATATATATATATGTACTATAATCTCTAAAAACCGGATTAAGATTAATAAGTTAATATTAATTAATAATAATTTCTCACGTTTAATTTTTAAGCTTACAATAAAGTACCGTCTATGTTATTGCTGGCGTCTATTTCATAATAAACCATTTAGCAGTGTTTATTTTTACCTTAATTTCTTTTTAAAAAAAATCACGATTAATGTTGAATATTAAAGTTGACAACCATAAGATTAACTTAAATAATCTGCAAAATAAAAAAGATAATTAAATAGTGCATGCTTTATAATTATAAAATATTTTAAAATGCACATGGTTACTGAATTTTAATGAAGGATGCCAGTTTCTCCTGGGGATTTTATTATTTTACACGTGACAACCTACACCTTGGGACGATCCGTATATTTGAATCCATCATTACCGATTATTTAAAAGTAAATTATATAAAAACAAATAAATATACATACATATATATATATGTTTCTCTAAATATGTATAGATATATGCCTAAATATGCAAATATATACACATATATGTGTATATGTATATACATGTAAATATAAGAGGGAGACAGACGGAAATATAATCAGAGGTGCATTAATTTTGCTTAGAGGTATATACCTATGAGTGAATCATGATAGATTCTCCTATATGCATCTAGGGGAACCTGCCATCTTTTTATATTATTAATATAAGTATTTGAAGAAGTAAATATATATATATTTTTTTTACTTTTGAATTTAATTGTCATGTAACTCAATAAGTAAACCGAACTTTATACAAAGTAACTAAAAATGCTATTACTTACGTCAATACACGTTACAATGATGGACATATTTTCCCTCACACCGAATGATGTAAAAATAAACTATTTCAAAACCTTGCAACATAAGGTGTGAATTTATCAAAATGCCACAAACGAATCGAAACAGTTTTTTTTTTAAATAATATTCATTCGTACGGGAGTATAATACGGTGGAATCCAATTGCTATAACTATGGTAATAAAACTTAATATAACGTTAAATTTGATTTTATAATATTTGTGATCATTTCATACCGTAATGCCTAAAATATGTGTTCAGACGTTTTTTTTGCGCAGTCATTTAAAATGATCGTTAACCCCTGAAAATTCAGTACAATATTGCTATACACCTTGCTAATTTTATGATTTCAAATTCGAATCAACAACAAAAACAGAGGTTTAGTATACACCATAAGAGAAGTGGGTTTAACAACTAGTGAATTTCCCAAACGCAATCTGGATGCAGGACACTTTTAAAGAATGATATGCAATACAATGTCGTTTTAAAAATGAAATAAAAGCGAATAAAACGTATCACATGCTTAAAACAGTTTTGGGCTATCTTCAATGAATCGATGATCAGTGTTTCAACGGCATAAGAGATTCAATGAAGAAAAGGGGATTTACTTAAAAAAACTGTCAAAAATATAAGCGTCATATTTATATATTTAGTTACATACACAAACACACAGATATATATATATATATATATATATATATATATATATATATATATATACGCGTATTTGTGAGTGGGTTTAAACAAAATATTTTTATTGTTTCTTAAAAATAATATGTATAATGATAAGTATATATACATACAAGTTGTTACCTACAGATCGACCGAACATGCGCACACACACAGCCACACACGCACACAGACAAATATACACACATATACACACAGACACATACACACAGACACACACACATTTGTGCATTTGCTTCTCTCGGGACTCGGAAGAGACATAGCACATTCTTTTTCACAGCATAACAAGAATGTAATAGATGTGTTTATGAGTGTTTTAACGTAGGTTTTGTATCGGTTATCCAACTCATCCGATGAAGTAGGGGATCCAATTGTGATAAAATTCACACCTTTGTGTAAACAAATATCACAAGTGACTTTATCATCGCTCACGGAGGAAAAGCGATAGCTTTTCAGAAAATCATTCAGATTTCTCTTCAATTTTAATGAACCAATGATAATATATATACACCACAACACAGATTATCAGACGAAAACTTCCTGTGCCTCCCCACAGTTACTTAATTCACAATATATTTTTTCTAAAACTTTACTGTAATGAAATAATTTGCAAATAATAGCTTAATGGCTAATGGTTTAAGATGAAATTTTGAAATTTGGAGAGTATAGAATGATATTAAAATAACTAGAAAAAAATCGAATAAATTCGAATACCCGCAGAAAGAAACACTTTATATATTTATCAAAGTAGAGAACCGAGAAAACTCAGGTATAATAGTGACAAATGACGAAACTAATAGACATGGTTAAAAAAGATCACCTGCTCTAATTAACACGATGAGAAAAAAAAATGTATCAAATTTCATGTCTTTCAAACAGAGAAAAAGAACAAAAAATCAGTGTAGCTAAGTTAACCAAACAATAAAACTTATAATAGTTGAAAACGAAATATGGCTTCAAAAATATAAAAATAGACACGACACAGTGTGTAAGGTTATATAATAAGAACTATGCAAATACTCCATGTAAAACACGCACACAGACAGTACAAATACTAACCGGTAGCAGTATTGGAAATGCAAATCATAAAAAAAATTATATATTATGATTATATATAATATGCGTATATACGATCGCATGCATACTCGCAAGGAGATCACAGTTCATTATGCTTAACAATTAATTCATAAAAACACCAAATTATACATTTTTAAGTGCAGAGGGTGAAAAGGGGCAGAAGTAGGCTCTAGCAAGCTTCGCTAGATGAATATTAAAGGAGTGGGCAATTAGTGAAATTATCGACATGGAAATTCCACAGCTAATCAATAGGAAGGGATTGTTGTGTGGACGGATTCTCATCTTCATCGGCTACGTTTAAAGCAGAGGACATTGCACATCTGAAAATACTAGTAACCCGGAATCCAGTGATCGTTACTTGTTTCTAGCCTAGTGAGGTAATAATATTAAGAATAAGAAGAAGAAGAAGAAGAAAGGAAAAAAAGAAGAAAAGGAAAATATGAAGACGATATTGGAAAAAATACAATAACACAATAGCACTTTCGAAAAACTGAAATACATTACAAAATATTTTCATCAAATCGAAGACGGGGTAGAAGACAACAAGCAAACACTTAAGACAACCCGAGGACAACTCTGAGAACGGAGAGCACAAGGCCACAATGAAATACTCTGATTCTTATTCAGAACCACCACAACACTAAAAGAAACATTAATTCAAATTCTAAAAAGAGGTTTGGATGAAGAAGACCAGTCTGAGTAGATGACTAAAAATCAATATAATTGTAACACAAAAAGAAACAATATGGAAACTACTCCCAACAACAGCATGTCAATAAATTGCTTGCAACTATATAGAATAACTAAACAATGCAACTGAGAGAACAAATTTATCATTCACTCAGTTGTCGAGAACTACTTCCCGTAGATCCAAATATCTTCTCTATTCATAACTAAACAAATTTAAATATAGAATATAATTCATTAAATTCTTAACCATGTAATAGAACGACTACAAAACGCACAAGAGTAATATAATGTTGGATAATGTAAAAAATACTAGAATATATTATCAATCCGGTTGAAAAAGAATGCGAACATACGCACTTAAACTGAGAGTTGAATAACCAGATTCGATAAAGATGCAGCTACAGAGATGGGTCTTCAATAGAGACCATCTATCACCACTATTATTCTGTCATGGTGCTCCTAAACAATATACTAAGTAATTTCTAAGCTGTATACAGATGTAATAAGACATCGACAGAATAAGCTACTTCATATTTATAGACAATACAAATATTAGCCATGGAATTTTTTTCCCATGCGACAGTTAGGGGCTACAGACGGTAATGAACCCAAATAGCATCTTCTTCCAGAATTTCAGATGGAATCTAGAATGGAAAAAGGCGCATTGCGACTGCAAGAAACAGAATTTGGAGGCAACGGATGGTGTGGAAATAGGAAACAAGAAGTAGTGAGAAAAAAGGCGAACATGACACCTACAAACATGTATACTTCTCAAATTAACACCCGGTCAATCAAAGAAATTCAGCAGTATGTTAAAAAATACCCATATAAACGAAGAACTCAGTTTATACCAAGATGATACCTTATAAAGTGCATAAAGATAATAACCGTTCACAAGTAATATAATCCGATCAATCAAATACTGGGCGAAGTACTGAACGAGGCACTTCAGGTTGGAATTTAGAGAGTTTTTGGTTTTGCGCAAGACATTATACGCAAACAAAGATAGTTACACGTTATCTTCTATATATATAAAAGGCAAAATGTGTGTGACCATTTCGTGCATGTCTTCAAAAGGCTTTTCTCGCACACGCTCACGGGGTCGTTACTATCGCTTAAAAATGTGTATATAAGTTCTAGATAATAATATGTAGGATTTGGGAACGCATGTAGCTTATAGATTTATTTACGTTTACAAAATTATTGCTATTTTGGCATCTCGCGTGTTGATTGGGCTTTTTAGTATAAATAAACTGAAACTAAACTCAAACGGACGTTCTCGGCATTGTGCCGGGAAAAAACGTCCAGCGTGACTCTATTTGACCTTCTAAATTAGGCCAAATTGAAGAAGCAGAGTTAAGTTTTATTGCGCACGCCTGTTTTTATAGTTAAATAAATAATTTCAAACACGTTTAATGCTGTTTGTCGCCGTGGCTCAATGGTTAACGTAGCACGTTTTTATTTTTCACACATTAATTTCCAACTCAAGGATACGGGTTCGATTCTCATACTCACCTACCAAAACATTTTTTTTTTATTATTTAACACCCCCCCGGAGTTTTTATTTACCTCAAGACACCCGGGCATCGCCGGGTACCCCCCGCTAGTAAAAAAGAAGGAGGAAAATTACAGGTTGATATATAAGACGGAATTACTGGCACACAGAATTAAAGAAATACGTAACGCATATCTCAAAAAGAATACAATCACATTAAGAAAAAAAATTAAATCAAAGATAAAAAAGGGGCCAGCAGGAAACGTTATAATAGAAGAAAAAGTAATAGTTACACAGACGATTCATCTCAATGACAAATAATGAACTCATGAACACATTTTAACATGGTTACAAACATGACGCCAATGCATTTGAGCAGATGCTTCAGATAAAGCGATTAGAACTAAAAATGTAAAAGCAAAGTTCGTCACAAGACAAAAAAAAACCCAGCAATTTTACACTCTACTGAAAAGAATGAATCACATACATGGATGCAGCCCTTTCGATAAGTAAATATAAGAACTTGCACGATCAAGTGTCAGTGCAACTATATCGGAACCTGTTTAAACATGTTGTTACCATGAGAAATTGTAATGAATAATACCAGTAGTAGTGATTGAGACCAAAACATGAAATCGTATGTGATGTGGCAATACAGGTGGATAGATTCTCTACGAAATGGGAACGGCTGTCTTAATAATTTCCATTAGTAGAAACATCCTGCCAGATTGTAGATCCCGCTGTCTTAAGAGAATGCATCAAATATGTAAAGGAGAGGGAGAACGCAGGACATATGTATATAAAATTCCAAGAAAATCGAGGGTATGCAGCAGAGGTAATTTGAAGTTGTAATCAAAGACTGGGGGAGTGAGGTTTAAAATAGGGAGGAAGGAGAAAGGTAAGAATGTACATTTTTTACACTAATGAACAGAATATCCCGTAGCATTCCTTACTGCGCGAAACGCCGCACCAAAAGCTTCTGCATTGTCCATAACCCTGCCAATGAATAGTAATGCCTTAGACATGGTTTTATTCACTTACAGATAAAACGAGAAGCTTGGAAGTTAATCAAATTCATATCAGGCAGATAATTTTACTTCAGGAAAACGTTTACATCCAACAGCCTTATTAATGCTATTTCAACTAAAACAGTATAGAAAGGAAGAAAATTAGTCAAGTCTAGTTACTGTTTATTAAAACTATCGATCAGGTATACATCGCGATTGCCTTCTGTACAAAAAAATATTCACATCTCTTATCCTAATTATTAAATTTGGTTGGATATTAGATTCATTTATGCTACTACAATAAGAAAAAAAGAACTAATGTAGAAATATAACTACAACTACTAGTAATACTACTACTTATAATACTACTACTACTACTACTACTAATAATAATAATAATAATACTCTATATATATAACAGGCAAAATGTGTGTGATCATTTTATATATCGCAAAGGCTTTTTTCGCCAGCATTTTCGAGGGGGGTTACTATGTCTTAGAACTTTTTATATACCGTCTAAATAATAATATCTACGATTCCGAACGCGCGTCGCGTCTAGATTTATTTACATCGAATTTTATAAGATTCTTGCTATTTCGCTGCGTCGCGGCGGTTCTTGGCCTTCGGGCCAAGATCAAAGTGCGCTTGCACAGTACGAAAGAATCACGGGAGCCAAGATAAACCGTGCAAGTCGGTCGGACTGCGGTTGGCCGCCTGGAGTAGCAACGCAAACCTCTCGGCCCCCTCCAGCTGGACAGATGGCCCGGTTCGGATCGTTGGCGTGTAGTTCGGACCGGGTCTCCAGCTTGATAAGAATTGGTCGGATGTACAGTCAAAGGTGGAGGCTGCGGCCAACGCGTGACTTCCTAGGAAACTTTCCTTAAAGGGTAGGGCTGAGGCGTGCGCAACATACGTCTTTCCTCTTATCCTTTGCCGACTGGCCGTACTTCCTCTCCCTACACAACACCTAACAGATCTTATCGAACTTTTGTCCTCGCTCCTTTGGGACAGATGAAAACACTGGGTGAGCGGACAGGTCTGTATTCAACGTCCGTGTGAGGGAGGTTTGGGAATTCCGGAATTGAAGTATAATTGAGGCGTCGAGAGGCTGGCCTTCCTTAATCATTACCTACAAGACGATCAACCGTAACACGCCGTGATCACTGCCGACTTTCCTGATCTCATTCTCGACCTCGCTATCGAAAGTCGTCGCAGGCCGCGTGGAGATTCAAACTTCCTGAAAGAGTGCCGAGCCGTGCTAAAACGACTACCAGGGTCCAGCGACCTTGTGACTGCAACCCGTAGGGAACTTCACATTGATCTAGTGAGGGGGCTGCTGACGACTCGCTATGCGCGCGTTTGGGTTGGCAGCAGAGTGAGATCCATTCCGCGTGGAGCTGGGCGCCGAGTTCGAATCGACTGAACTATTCAGAGTTCTCCTTGACCTGGCGATTGGCCCTAAATGCGCTTCCTCTCAACAATTTATAATCAGTTATGGTTTCTTGGAGTCGCCGGCCTGTCCCCGTTGCGGGAGGACGGCCGTAGAAGCAACTGCTCACGCATCTTTCGATTGCCGTGAACTACGTCAGTACAGGTCGTATGTTGGCGAGGTGACGGCTCGCATCGACCCCGAGCATCCTCGCCCAATTACTATATCAAACGTAGTGGACAGCGTGAGGCCGCCGTGGAACCGGGAGAGACAAATGGTCTGCATCACAATCCTGGCCGTGGCGACAATGGTGATTTGGACGTCGAGACTGCGAGACGGCCGGGGGGGTGCTTTTTTTCTGATCAGGATCTGATTGCTTTCTTTAAACACCAACTACCTGTAAAGATCAGATGCGACAGAAAAAGGCTGCATCGCGTGGCTTTTGAAAGAAGATGGATACAGGTAGCAAGTTTGTGTGTACGAAGAGGGGCCAAATTTGAATACGTGTTCGCCGCCTAGGTGTGGAGCGCACGGTTCTGGGGTTTGTGTTGGACCCCCGCCCCTTTCCAATTCTACTTCCTTCAGCCTCTCAGTCAGCTGAATAAGTCTTGTTTCCCTTATTAGAAAGCTTCCAAGACCCCCAACCTCCCAAGACAACAATTTTTCTTTTGCCCCCCCTCCTCTCGAAATTCAACCCAGCTTGGGGGTAAGCAAATCAAACAATAACACCACCTCCGCCATCACCGCCAATTTTTCTTTTCTCCCGTATTTAGGACAACACTCCTCAACCTCTATTCAGAGGCTGCCCGCGAAACCCTGGTTCCTTTGCAAACCAGAGCGAAACATGTGGGCTAGCAGTGGGTTAGGAGGGTCTTACTAACTGCTTTTTTCCCCACGTCCATCGACGCAAATGAAACATTATTAATAACGTTTATCTTTTTTGCATTTTTTTTAATAAATAAAAAATGTTTTAAAATTGGGTTTAAGTAGGAACCCCCCCTCCCACCACACACACATAAATACAAATAGCCAAGACCATATGTGGAGGTAAACCCACATATAAGACCTTGGTCAATGTAGGGGCAACCCTTCATACCAATTGTCACTATCCAACTCCCCTACTCCCCGGGGAGATGGTCCCCATTTCCCCTTCACTCCTCACATTAAACATCGGCCTTGTGCCTAATTTGCTCGGTGGGGGAGGAAATAAGTAGCAACCGTTCGTACCAATTGTCACTATCGAGCTCCACTACTCCCCGGGGAGATGGCCCGCATTTCCCCTTCGTTCCTCACTTAAAAATCGGTCTTGTGCCGAATTTGCTCAATGGGGGAGCAAATAAATACCTTCGTGTTCTCGGGTGTCGCGCCGAAACGCCAAGAAAGCAGCAGCAATGTGGAGTTTCTCCTTATATCAGGCAATTTCTATTCGATTTGGGCAATACCCTTTAAATGATGAGCTGCTCCCCCACCATCATCTTGGGGAAGCAAAAATTAAAATACTTCCACGTCACTGTAACGCTCTCGGGATGACCTCAATTTAGCGACTACATGTCAATCAAACCCCTTTCACTCGCTTTATAATCCTTTACTTACATGCTAATCAATTTCTTTCACTCCTGCCCGAGATGGTTAAGTGGTTGGCTTTTGTTTCCACCTCTGCATAAAGGCTTTCCCACCTCCCGATTAAAACTATTTTTTTTTTACTTTTACAGCTTTAAACACCTGGGCAACGTATTTTTGTTACTTTAGGTTACCCCCCCCCCATACACACAGCGTTGTTATCTTAAGATTGCATGTTCGGTCCGACAGGGTTATTAAAGCCATTTTTTCCGGTTATTTTTTTCGCTATTTCTTTTTTTTTTTGTTTGGGTTTTGCCGATTTTTTTAACATCGTTATTGTATGATATTTAAACAGGGTTATTACTTACCCCCCCATAAGCACACCTACAAACACTGCCGACAACGCCGGGTACCCCGGCTAGTAATAATAATAGAATACAATGGTTTAGATGAAGATATTTAGTTACCAAAAAAAAAAAGATTATATATTTTTAAGTGATTGCTTTGAAAATCCACACAAAAATATGATTCTACTTGATATAGGTGATTACTTTGAACACGAAACACATTATCGCGACTTATTTTTCTTCGCCAATTTACAATTATAACATTTTGTAGTGAAAGAAATGAAGTTCTCATTAGAATTCTACATTTTAGAATAAGGGGAGTCTTCATCTTTCAAGCGATTACGTGTAAACGATCTTATAACATAAAACAAGAACGAAAACAACACAGCGTCGGACCAGACAGCATTTAAAGTATGTTGTCATTTTTTCGTTTAAAATATAAGCCATGTTAATGTTCTTAGTGAAAATTTAGTATTAAACATGTGATTGCGAATAGTCATACGAAACCCGACTTTTTTGTAGGACTAACCTTATGTCTCGGCGGTAATGAGAAGAATAAAGAAATTACGTGTGGTTTCATGATATAGTGGGCCAAAATTAGATTAGTGGCAAAACATGTGGTTAACTCCCCTAAATGTAAAAATGGTCCGGCAAAAGAAGGTATTTTATGCTAAATTTCTGCGTGCAAGTCAACCCACTCTAAATTCTACAATAATTTTTTTCAGGGTGCTCACACATAATCCCCTAAAAGTAGAATTTCCTTGAGGGGGTGATTTTAAATGTATATATAATTTCTTTTTTATAATTCGATAAATTTCTAAACGTCCATACTTTTACCTATTTCATCCGCAGTTTTGACTCACACATTATAAGAGTCTTTAAGTCCGGAAAGCTCGTCCACAAAAATCTCATCCATGAGAATTTCGTCTACGGGAAAATCGTCCATTTTTGCTAGGAATGGAAAACGCATCCATTATTGAATAAATGTCGATTGAAAACACATTTTATGCAGATTTTGAATAATTTTTTGTATTTTAAAGAGACTACCTTAAACATGATTTCTTGTTAACTAATGAATGAAAATAGATACAATTGAATTTTTTATGGTCGTTTTCTAACTCGCTAGCAAAGCTTTTAGCGATTATACATGTTTGGAAGCGTGTATTTAGTAAAAAGAACTAGTAGTGCTGAGTTAGTTTACAACAAAAATTGTTCAACTTAGAATGATCACATATATAATTGCACAAAATAGAAAATTAAAGAAAATACGGAGGAAAATGTAGGTTTGAAATGAGCCCCTTTCTGCAAGAGAAAACACATTTTTATATTTTTAATATAATTTAGGAAGTCATAGAGATTTTAAAACTGCATCTCCTTCAAAAACATATCTTTAAACATAAAAGAAAAAAACTGAAAATTTAAAGAATGTTTGAATTGCGGGAATAGATTTTTTGAACTATGAGATTGGGCATTTAGTATTATTAAAAATATATTTATTAGTTAATTACAATTTTTATATTTATAGGATTTAGGCATTCATTATTGGTAATGTCTAAAATCAGTACCTGGAAAAATCAAGCTACGGGAAGTGGATACGATTTGTTACTGGACAGAGTTAAGGCACAAAAAACGAAACGTTATATTTATTGAAAAAATACTTTAGTTTTAAAACTTCTTTTGGTATTAAGAAACAAAAATGACTTTTAAACAGACAAACAAAAAAGAGGCCCTGTATTATCAAATAACGATTTTTTTTATTTTCCAAAAAAAAGTTGATTAAATTTAAACACTTGTTTTGGACAAAACAATAAAACGCAGTTATTTGCTTATATAAATTATAGATTATAAAGTTTTATTCACTTATATATATATATATATATATGTATATATATATATATATATAAATATATATATATATATATATATATATATATATATATATATATATATATATATATATATATATGTAATTATAAAACTCAAATGCCCTTGTAACGGGCGTTGTAATCCAACATCCGGTTAAGAACTTCCGTTTGCGCATGCGTACTTACACAAATAATCAATGCGACAATAAACGTAATGTTTTACTGCGTACGATTTTCCGCCCCAATTGATATTTTTCGCGTTTAAATTATCAAAATAACAATTGTTAATACGTTCTGCATTTTATTTACATCGTTTATTTCCGTATTACGCTTATGTTATTTCAACGCAATTTCCTTAAAAATATATTTACTTTAATCCGTTGATAACCATGTGTGCATTTTACAACATATTTTTTTTCAACCACCTTCATCCTTTTTTTTAATTTATTCTCAATTTTATAATACACCTCTCTTAAAAGAAACATTAATACATTTTCTTCTACACTACCGACATTACGCTGACGAGAGGTAATGACCTCGAAACACGCGTGTACGTAGATTACTGTTTTAAAAATAATAAATAAATAAAGATTTTATATACGTCCAAATTAAAAAAAAGGCCGACTTTCTAAAGTAAAGAAAAAAAAATGAGCTCCGAGGCGGAGCCAATATTAACCGTATGTATCGCTTGAAAAAACAACAATAACAAAATCTATCTCTCTTTCTCTCTCTCTCTCTCTCTCTCTCTCTCTCTCTCTATATATATATATATATATATATATATATATATATATATATATATATATATATATATATATATATATATATATATATATTAGAGTTATCGGAGTCTCGTGTTGTCTGGAGTGGTCATCGTTGAAATAATCTCATGATTTATAGTATTTTTTTCAAATCTAATTCAAAAAGACTCGAAACTAGTCCATGTAATAATTGTGCGCGGAAAACTCATCCACGGAGAATGTGTCCGTTGAAAAATGTATATTTAAAATACACGTCAGTTGGATCTACTAATTTTAACAGAGACTCCATTTGTTTTTGTTTTTGTTTTTTACGTATTTACCGTTTTTTTATGTATTTACCGTTCTATATGATTTTTTTAAAGTGTTCGTTTCTGTCTAGCTGGTTAAGTTTTCAGTGGTTTAATTCATTTTGAAGAGTTTAGTCAGTTAAAACTAAACTTAAAAACTAAAATGTAAAACATGAGATGATCACACCTTGGAAGTCTCGGGAATCTGGGGGTGAATATAGTTTTAAAAAGAACCGCTCTCCAAAGATGTTTTTTTTATTTGTGTTACAAATAAATAATTACAGCAACATTAAAACGTACTGTTTTCCTGTGTACATCTTCAGCGTCCCAATTGTTTTTTTTTTGTCGCGTTAACTTAAAAGATATATAAAAATTTGAAGTTTACTTGAAGTATTATTATATCTGTTCAGTGCACATATAATTAAAGGGATGTACGTTTTTCAAACATAAACAAGTATAAACAGAAAGACTCCTAGAAATCTATCTCTATTCTATTTTCATTTAATATACTTTCAAAGAAATATTTCCGTTATGTCACAAAAAAACTATTTTCTTTACGTCACAAGTTTCACGCTCATTCATTAATTCCATCGCTAATATAATATACTGACCCAACGGGTAACGGGTAGTCTAGTATATTATAAAGAGACGCTGATAGTATTTTTAATTAATGTAAAATGTTTATTCGGTTCGAAATAAAATAAAATGGTGATAGAAATAGTAACATATATTGGGCGGCTTTCTACCACAATTTTGTTTTATTTCTAGTTTTGAAATACCTATCTAGTTTGCAATGACATCTCGGCCACCCTTTCTTGTTCTCCGGCAGCGTTCAACATTACTCGTTTATCGAAATGAATAAATATTTTACATTAACTAAAAACAATAAAAACTTATCCAGTTTGGTAAAAATGTAACTCATCTTTACTTTGATAAGATTTAATGATTATATTTGTTTTTTTACATCTATATATGTAATAATAAGACACATCTCTATTTTGTTTTATTTTTGTTTTCAAATGATTATCGAGTCTTCAAAGACATCGTGACCACCTGTTCTTGCTCTCCGACAGCGCTCAGCATTATTCGTATTCTGAACCGAATATACTTTATATGATATTAAATAAAAACACACAAAAAACTTATCCGGTTAGGTAGAAATGTAACTCATCTAGCCTTTGATAATATTTATTTTTAAATATTTGGGTAATTTTTTTACAATTGTTTTCGAAACAAACCTTCATGAAGTCTCTTTATTATTTTTGTTGGGTTTTTTTTTTACTTTCCTCGTAAAAATGTGGTAAAACAAAATTAATGTTTTGAATAAAATATGTGTTTTATTATTAAATAATACAAGAAGTGATGTTTGTGTTGTTTAAAAGTTTATATTTGTTTTGTTATAACACAAAAAAGTGTTAAAACTAAAGTAATTCTTTTGAACAAAATATTTGTTTATCATGTGATCATAAAAAAGTGGTGTTCGTTTTGTTGTTGTTGTTGCTGTTTAATAGTATTCTTTTTTTCATGATAACACAGAAAGTGTTTAAACCGAGGTATTTTATAAATAAATATATTGTTGCAGTTTTAGTGTATTGACTCCATTCCGTTCCGTATCCATTCCGGATGCTTGATCTTTCCGAGGATTGCTCTTGGATATTAACCATGTTTGTTATTTATAACGATTCTTTTTAGAGTATTGAAGAGAAGTTTTATTTGTTTTTTTTTAAATTCGAATATATTGTTTTACAAATATTAGATAATACTAGATACATAATCTCCTCGTTTAAATAAACACACATTTCCACTATTCCAAAACATCTTTTTAAATGCACTTTTTAGATGTTTTTTTTTATATTTTTAAGTGAGGTGAAGCTTTTTTTTTTTAATTGGTCCCTCCCTACATTAGATTTAAAATGATTAAAATGTATATCCTTTGGAGAGCGGTTCTTTTTAAAACTATATTCACCCCAAGATTCCCGAGACTTCCAAGGTGTGATCATCTCATGTTTTACATTTTAGTTTTTAAGTTTTGTTTTAACTGACTAAACTCTTCAAAATGAATTAAACCACTGAAAACTTAACCAGCTAGACAGAAAAGAACACTTTAAAAAAATCATATAGAACGGTAAATACATAAAAAAACGGTAAATACGTAAAAAAACAAAAACAAAAACAAATGGAGTCTCTGTTAAAATTAGTAGATCCAACTGACGTGTATTTTAAATATACATTTTTCAACGGACACATTTTCCGTGGATGAGTTTTCCGCGCACAATTATTACATGGACTAGTTTCGAGTCTTTTTGAATTAGATTTGAAAAAAATACTATAAAGCATGAGATTATTTCAACGATGACAACTCCAGACAACACGAGACTCCGATAACTCTAATATATATATATATATATATATATATATATATATATATATATATATAGATTTTGTTATTGTTGTTTTTTCAAGCGATACATACGGTTAATATTGGCTCCGCCTCGGAGCTCATTTTTTTTTCTTTACTTTAAAAAGTCGGCCTTTTTTTAATTTGGACGTATATAAAATCTTTATTTATTTATTATTTTTAAAACAGTAATCTACGTACACGCGTGTTTCGAGGTCATTACCTCTCGTCAGCGACGTTCAACTGTTTCTAGGGATCGAACCTCAGACCATATTTACCACAGTCCGGTGCCTTAACCGTTAGGCCATAATCCCTAGATTAATTATACTGTTTATTTTTATCGCTTGTAAATTTAGATTTTTTTATTGTTGTTTTTTCAAGCGATACATACGGTTAATATTGGTTCCGCCTCGGAGCTGATTTTATATATATATATATATATATATATATATATATATATATATATATATATATATATATATATATATATATATATATATATATAGATATATATATATATATATATACACGAGTAGCGTGCTATCAGTAATGTTCTGACCCACTTCAAGTGGTCTGATCTAGCTGAAATTTTGCATGTCCAATGATTTATATCTCTACGGGTAATGTGGCAAGTTACAACGCTTAACTTATCGTGGTTGCTATTGTACAGGTGTTAGAACTAAGTCATGTGTGAAATGGCGCCTGTTGGATATCGAGCACTGATCCGGATTTTCTATTTGAAAGGACGCACACGACAGGAGACTTTTGATGAAATGAAGAAACTTAGTGTGATTATGTCCCATCATATGACCTTGTAAAACGCTGGTATCGTGAATTCAAACATGGCCGGAAGTCTCTGGAAACAGCTCCCAGATCTGGTCGCCCTCCCCTTTCTGTCATTGGCGAATCCTCTGCCCGTCATGTTGAGGCTGCCATATTGGAAGATCGGCGTATTACTATTCGCCAAATAACCCAAGATATCAAATTTAGTGCATGGTCTGAGGAAACGCTCATTCATGGTCATTTGCATATGCATAAGATGTCTGTCAGATGGATTCCAAGGCTGCTCAGACCATTCCAGAAGCGAGACCGTGTCGATTGCTCGAGGATGAATTTGGAGATGTGCCAAGAAGATGAGTCAAAGTTTTTCAAAAGACTGATTACATAGGATGAAACCTGTGTCCATCAATATGATCCAGAGACCAAATTCCTGTCAATGCAGTGGAAGTATTTGGACTCACCACCTCCAAAGAAGACAAAGGTACAACCCTCCGCTGGCAAGGTCATGCTCACACCCTTCTGGGACTAGGACCGAGTAGTGATTGGATATTTCCTGGCAAAGGGTACCAGAATTACAGGAGCCCATTATGCTTCACTTTTGAGGAAATTAAGGAAAGCTATCAAAACCAATAGACGTGGCAAGATCAGCAAAGTTATCCCCCTCCTGCAGGACAACGCTCTGGTTCACAACTCGCATGTCGTCAGATCAGAAGCACGGGCGTGTAGTTATGAAACCCGTCTCCATCCTCCATACTCTCCTGACTTTGCCCCATCTGACTTTCACCTCCTCCCAACCATGACATTCTTTTTGAAAGAAAACAGTTTCCCAGATGATGCAATCTTGATTTCTGAACTCATTTCGTAGTTGGAGGACCAACCAGGGGTATTCTACAAAAACGGTCTCCAAGAGCTGTATCAAATTATGGGAGAAATGCATCATTCTATGTGGAGAAAAACTAATAACTGTACCAAGTTTCGTTGCTCTACTGCTATGGGAAGTTGGTCAGGGGCATTACTTACTACACACCCTTTGCATATATATATATATATATATATATATATATATATATATATATATATACACGCACACACACATATATATACACGCGCACACACACACACATATATATATAATATATATATGTTTTACACTCACATGCCTTATTGTCATCGAAGTAGGTAAAATCGAACATTTTGTAGAAAAATCGATTTATTCCCTGCTCTAGTTTGTAGACTTGAAAAACGCTCCTCATCCCTTCAATCATTTCGTCCAATGTACATTTTTTTAAAATCAATTTTAAAAAAAATGAATTTTCACCAAAAACAAGGCACCGTGCCGCTTTTAATAAGGATGCTACTAGCAGGAACATATGTCATGGAAAGCAGAATCCCATGAAGGGAGTTCCAAAGTCTTACAGTTCTGGGCTTGAAACCATTGGATTAGAAGGCTTTCTTACACCTAGGGATCTCTAGTTTGAAGTGGTGGGATTAGCTGCTTGTCGGGTTTGTCGAGGGGGGTAGTCACGTCAAGGGGGTGCACGTGCTTGTAGTTCTTCAGACCATTCACCATTAAAGTACGTGTAGAACGGTCAGAGGGATGAAATATTTTATCGGTGGGACAGAGGCAGACGCCTAGAGGGCACTTCAGGACCTATCAGGTTGACGACTCTCTTTTGAACTTCATACATTGGCGAATGCTGGCCTTATGGAGGTAAAAGTTTCTTTCAGTCGTAAGTACTATTCTAGCACGGTAGAGAGAACCTACCTTCTTTGCAGCAGCATTGGCAATGCTCGCAATGTATATATTCCAGTTTATCTTCCATTTAAACGTTAGGCCGAGGATTTTAAAGGAAGCCCATATGGGTAATGTGTTCTTGGCCATTGCTATTGGCGGTAGAGAAGGATTCTTGTATTTTTTTAAGGAAACAAGCTTAGTCTTGGCAGCATTGAATGCGACCACCCGTGTTTGTCCCCATTCTATTACAGATTGGATGTCATTCTCTAGTGTTTCTGCCATTTCCATAGATATGTGTTCATTTGTTTTCTCTTCGTTCCTGTTATAGATAGATGTGCCCTCAACAAATATAGCCATCTCCGAAACAATTTTATTACGGAGGTCATTTATGAATATCAGGAATAATACAGATCCAGGGATAGACCCCTGATGTACTTCCGCTTTTATATAATTTTTTTGTATTTTTTTATATACGACTGTCGAGAACAACATGGATTTTTTCTTACTTGAGAAGGATCCACCGCGCTATACCCTGTCAAAAACCTTAGATATATCCAGAGCTACCGCTCTAGCCTCGCCTGCTTTTTCCAATGAACGGTATATACATTCAGTTAAGATATCTAATAGTTAATATATCTATCTGTAATTAACAATGCTCCGTCGAGAACTTATTGTTTATTTTATAAAACTAAAGCAAACGCATACGTAAAAAATACACAGCTCGTACTTTTAAATTTCTTCCCCAGGTCTTTCTTCCTCTATAAAAACAAAATGAAGAAGAAAAACTACGAACTGACTCAGTGCCCTGATGATGCTATTATTTATTTAGCGAAATATTGTCTTACAACACCAACAAAAAGAACCTAAAAAATGATTTCATAAATTTCCTGACACCTAAAATTTTTAAAATATTCAAATTTCTATTCAAAACAAGTGTCTTCAAATAGTGTGCAATTATGTTCTTATTTATAAAATTATATTTTATATATAAAGCCTTGATAAAAGTTAAAAATGCAGAAGTCAAGTGGCATGGTAAAATTGCGTTCTAAGAAGAAGAATTCATTACAAATGGGGGATGTGTCATATCAATGAACTTACAGTTGATTTTAAATGTCTGGCAGTGGTGGTTGCTTGCATTTAACTTTAAAATGAAAAAAGTACTTTACTATGGTAGAATTAAACGTTGAATCGAAACATTCATTTCAAATTCCGATACCTCGTATACAAAGCGCGTACTTCCGATTTTATATACTGGCCATTTCAGCTACTGTAATATAAAACTTCCTAAATGCATTTGTGATATTAGGCTACGTAAGAAGATAACTTTGATCAAAAACATCTGTTCCTACGTCTATCGGATTATTTCGATTATCGATTATCGCTACTTATCGATATTTTTCTGTTACAAAATCTATCGTGAGACACTTCCAGACACATGCACTACTTTTGTGTAAAGTTTCCGTAAAATTGGCACAGAAATTTTAGATTATATAATGGACGACACACACAGACAGACACACATACACAAAGTTCTGCTTATATATACATATATACTTATACACCCACACACACTAACACCCACCCACACACTCACACACACACACACACACGCACACACACACACACACATATATATATATATATATATATATATATATATATATAGTAAGTTATGGAAATATATATGGCAATTAAGCTACACATAGTATTTCCCCAGAGCTAAAAATTCTCACGAGAATGCGTGATCCTCGTGAGAATGTGTGATCCTGGGGAATTCTCACGATAATTAAACGCAAAATAGTATGTGTAGCTTAATTCTTATATATATTTTCAAAATTACTAAACAGCTTTTCATGTGTATTGACCACTTTTGCAGTAAATTCTGAAATCTCACGCATAAAATGATTTGTTATTACATAAGCGTCACCACTTATCCAGAGGCAGATACCACTCGAGGAGAAGGGTTAAGAGTGGCAAGTGTACACTATAGTAATCGTTTGTAATGGAAATTCAGTAAATTTCTGAACTAAAATGGAACGGCTCATCAAAACCTTTTTTACGTTGGACTTGAAGACAATCAGATTGTGATCAGCTGGAAAGTGGGGAAACTGAAGACAGTTCCACATGCGTTCACTTCTTAGAAAGAAGATGTGTTCACGGAATCTACGTTTAGGTTTAGGCACAGATAAAGATTGGGGGGATTATTTATATTGTTTGCAGGTAGACGAGTGTGTCTTGTGAAAGTTCGGTGGGGGCATAAATTGAAGCTCAGTCGAGCACTTGCCATGAAAATAACGATAAAGTAGATACAAACTCGCAATATCTCTTCTGTGAGATAGAGGCTGCTGGGAAGAGAAAAGGGCATTTACTTCGAGGCTACACAGTTTATTTTGAACTCTATCAAGACATAACAAGTTCTTTCTAGCAGCTAGATGTGGAAACAATACTCCATCCTTGGACGTACCTGACTCTTATATGGATAAACAATTTACTCAGAAGTGAGATATCTATTGGATTGATAGAACGATCACACCATTTTCCAAATAGCCTTGGAAACAGATTTGATGTATGTGTTCCATTTCAGATCAGGAGTAAACGTGAAGCACTAAGCTTGTTAAAACATGAGGCCTCGCCAAGACGAGCACCATCCATTTCAATTTAAAGATAAATGCTTATCCTCTTGTATCAAATTATGTGATGAAATGAACTAATCATACACACATACATCCCCATACATATATATATATATATTTATATATATATATATATATATATATATATATATATATATAATGTGTGTGTATTATATAATATTTCAGTTTATTTGTTCAATTGGTAAAGGAACCAATTAACATTAAACGAGGTTTGTTCATGAGTACTAAATACCGAAGTAAGACAACACATATTTTCCATAAGCATTTATATCCACTACACGTTCATGAGCGTGTTTCAGTTAGCGAGCTGCAAGTGAGTATAGATGTCTTCCTCACACATTGCTTTAAACTGCTGATAATATTTATTATGGACTTAACTTCTGTATAAGGAATACCACATAAAGATGGTTCTAGCTACTTTTAACTGGCTGAGCGAAACATGATCATGGATGTGTATTGACACGTTAATATTTTCTTAAGAAAAACAAACCAGGTGACAAAAACAATTTATATTTTGTTGATTTGCCTGTCATAGTATCATATTTATGTATAGCTCTTCTTTGCAATTGTTTAGTAACACTTAATTCTCTTTGGTTAAATAATCTGCTACAGTATATAACCATATATATGTATAACCGCTTATGTTTCCTCTGGTTACATATAAATTGTAGATATGTGCGATAAGTATAATTTTGTTTCTTGTGAATCGGGAAATACACGAGGCGTTGTATTCCACTTATAATGTACACATATCTTATCTAAACCATCGTTGGTTATAGCCAATAAAACAGTTTCTACTAGGAAACATATATACATCTTTTGCGTTAATCAGCCAAATTCCACTCTACGGTACAATATTTATAATTTTATAATGAGTCGGAATCGGACTGCTATTGTCCTGAAATCGAGAATTTAGTGCAGAGCTCAGCATCGCTTATTGTATCGGATTGAGGAAAAGGATTTGAATAGTCTCATTACTACATATATATATATATATATATATATATATATATATATATATATATATATATACATATATATGTGTGTGTGTGTGCATGTGGGTGTTTATGTGTGTGTGTGTGTGTGTACATATATATAGAGGGAGAAATAGAGAGAATAAGAAAGATTACAAGAGAGAAATTAAAAGAGAAGGATAAACCGGTAGAGTTTATATGTGTATATATGTGTATGCGTGTATATATATATATATATATATATATATATATATATATATATATATATATATGTGTGTGTGTGTGTGTGTGTGTGTGTGTGTGTATATGGAGAGAGATAGGCATATAAACAGAACGACAAAATGATAAAAAGGGAAGGTGTCTATATACAAACAAGTGTGCGTATGTTGAGTTATTCATAGTGTTTTTCTATGACACATTCAATATAAAAAAGGGACAAAATATTAATAAAAAAAAGTTTCTTTGCCATTATATTAGCATCGGCATAAAGTAAAGCAATAACAAATATAGGTGTAGAATCTGGTCTCATAATATTATCGAAGACAACGAAGATATTCTATCATAACGACAAATATTTATAAAACAAGCCAACAAAGTTTAATATTTCTCATAAGAGACAGACTATAAATCAGGGTTTGTTTTCTCGCCCTCGAAATCAACATTATTCTTACAAGCAGTAAATAACGCTGTATTTTGCGAATGGTTGAAAAAGCAAAGAATTCTCACTTTACAAATTCAAGCAGACAAAAATAATTTCAGCGAAAAAAAGTGTGCATATTAATATAACAAAAGAACGATATTAAACGTACGAAAATTGAAGGAATACATCAAAATAATGGAATTGATATTACCTTTTTGGAAGACAAATAAATTATCGTCTTGAAATCTCGACGTTTATGTTTGGAAATATATCTTACTTTCTTTTTTTAAATATATTATAAATGTTGATCAGTTTTTTTTTTCTAGATTTTCTTTTTCTAATTTCTGTTCTCGATTATGATTCGCTATTTTTCATGTCTTATACAAAGCTTCCATGATACAAGTATATCTTGCTTATTCTTTTGTAGAACTTACTATCTGGCTGTATTTTCTATGTAATATTTTAAACAGGTCATCTGACAAAGGAGTCATGTATACTCAAATAGGCGACATAAGTCATCTCCGCTTATCTCAGCAGTGCTTTTAGACGTTGTGCAACTCCAATTTCCACTGGTATTTACCAATGTAGACTGAAGAGAATTCGTTGAAGATTAGCGATTCTAGCCACAAAACTCCACGCGATACAATAAAAGTAAAAAAAAAGAAAAATGATTGCAACACTCAAAATTATATTGCAATGGACTCTTCATCAAACTCTCTTCCACTACACATGTCGAGGAAGAAGAGGGCAAAAAAGATTGATAAATGAGTCTTACTCCGAAATATATTTCTTTAAAAAAAAAACACCTGTTTATTTTATAAGAGAAATTCCCGTTGCAGTTGTGGCTTCAAATGTATTTATACATGTTTTATTCTTCAAATTTCACTCAACGCTTCTAATGGATATATACGCACACACACACATATATATATATATATATATATATATATATATATATATATATATATATAACATATATAACACATCCGAACCTATGATTCGAAACCCGAACCCCTTGCACGCGGGGCAAACACTCTACCAACAGAGCAAACGGCACGCACACGAGTTCTATTAACTAACACAGATCCAGCAAACCGCGTCGAAATCCCCTGTGAAAGTAACATACATCGTCTCGACAAGTCGACGGCGGTCATCCAACCTACTAATAACCCCAATGTCTCTCAAGAAAGAGTTTCAACTCGAAAGGACGATGTCATCAAGCAATGCTTACCTACTGAGTAAATTGCTCAATTGATGGGTTCTCGCCTCGCATGCAAGAGGCTCGGGTATCGAATCCTGAGTCGGGATGTGTGTAACCGATGAACCCAAATGAGAGCAAAACTCGAGTCTTGGACCTCCGGTTCGTTGACTGCCATGGGTCTTGTCGGCTGCGACATTGTTTGGCTGTGGAATTTATTATATATAATCTCTCACATTCTGAAAATCCTATCATTCATAATTTACTCGACAGGTTAGCATGGCATCGTCTTTTCGAGTGTAAACTCCTACTTGTGTGACATCGGTTTGCGGTTATTAGCTTATTGTATATATATATATATATATATATATATATATATATATATATATATATATATATATATATATACTAGACTACCCGTAATCCTTGGGTCAGCATGCTATATTAGCTATGGACATCATGCATGAGCGTAACACTTGTGACGTAAAGAAATAGTTTTTTTTTTACATAACAGAAACATTTCTATGAAAGTATATTAAAATGATAAAAAAGAATATAGATAAATGTCTATGAGCCGTTCTGTTTATTATAATTGATTATTTTGGAGAAAAAAAACATTTATTGAATAAGAATCTGTTGGCCATACTCATAGGTACATTGGATAGATACCATAATACTTATTATAGTTTAATTCAAATTTTGATATATCTAATTTTTTTGTTCATTTCTGTATTACGTTTAAGTTATTTGAAACCCCACTCTTCCCATGTTGAATAATAATTTCGAAATACTAACTTTTCAGCGTCCCAATTGTCCTTTTTTTCAGTTTAAAGTATTCAAATAAACAATTGTTTATACAGTCTTCTTTTTTTACATCGTTCATTTCTGTATTAAGTTTAAGTTATTATAACCCCAAATTTTCCCACGTTTAATACTAATTTCGAAATAATAACGTTAATATTTCAGTGCGGATTTCATGCACGCATGCGCAAGCGGATGTCGTAAATCGGAAAGTGGGTTATATACATGATTAAAAGATCGTTATATATATATATATATATATATATATATATATATATATATATATACGACAAAAGTAAATACGAGGTTCGTTTGAAAACTAATGTTTCCATTTGTAAATAACAAATTTGGAAGTTGACCAAGAAAGAAGTGGCACTATAAACAGGATAAACTTTTTAAATTGCAAATTTAATTTCCTACACTATCACGACTAGTGTATTTATATGTACAACGATGAACGAAAGCCTTGCTTGACCGGTCGAAAAAATATAACGTCTGGCGAGCAAAATAATTACAACTGTTTGTGGTTGGTTCGTTGTTGGCAGGACATCCTGCACATAACTGTACCTTCCAGATGCCTGGACAAGTACATATCATATTCTAGATACATATAATTTCTAGATATATATCTACATATAATTTCTAGATATATATCAGATAGCATACATTTCTTGATACATATCAAATTCTAGATAATCGAAAAATGTAACGGCTGCCGAGCAGAATAATTACAACTATTTGTGGTTAGTGCGTTGTTGGCAGGAAATCCTGAACACATACTCCACCTTCCAGATGCCCAGACAAGTACATATCATATTATACTAAGTTGAGACTAAAAATGTTAGTGAGAAAACACTGTTTTCCGAAAAATGGCACACTTTGTTTTGTGTTGCCTGATTCTTTGTTTTCCAAACGGAAATTTTATCTTCTCTCTGGTCTCAGAAGGACTAGCCAGGTCTTCAGCTGTCAAAATTCCGAGATGACGATCAACTCTGATTATATAAATTCAATAACGATAACGACTTTTTCATCCCATTAATCTGTTCGCATCAATTTGTCTTAAGATGTAAGCCGTCACTTAAAACATGACAAACCCATCTCTAAATTGTGCTAACATAAACTGCAGCTGTTTTGTTAAAATAAATTATGTACCTATAAATGTTGATCGGTTAATTTTTTTTCAGTATTACAGCTTCTGACGTTTAAAGCATCAATCCATCAATATGTGCAACAAAGTGAAAAACGAGCACGTGATTAATGCATAGTTAAAGTCACCGTAATATGCAAATTTTCATTCCCGTAAGTCATTTCGGTCGGAATAAAAAAAAATAATTTTAGTTTTGAAACGAACCTTTTATATTATACAGTTACTTACGCTCTATTTTTTTTAATGCGGTTTAAGTTTTAAACTTACTAATTACGCTATTAATGGCTTATCTATTCGGCTGTTCAAATACTGGATTAATATTTTAGACGCAACCATTAATATTACACATTATTTTATTTATTTATATTGTTTTTGGAATCTTTTTAGATGAGGTTTAATAACTTGTGTGTTCATTTTTTTTGCAAAGTGTTATCCTTATCTTCAAAGTTGTTGCTATTTTACCATGTTTTTGCGAATTCAACGTCTGATCTCCTGCGAACGATTTACTGCGACGGGCTCAGAATGCTGAGTCGTGTTACTATATCCACTGTTGTCTTTTTCTCATCTCGTGTTTGATAACTAATATCGGCTTTAAGTAGGATTGAAACTTCTATCTTCAGACAATGCTCGCCTGAAATCGTAGAGACGTAACGCCACTATTCACTGCGCCGCAGACCCCGAACTAGGCAATCAATGATCGAGTTTTGACCTTCTAAATCTAATTGTGTGTGTTTATCTAGTCGTCTATTGTCGGTTCCGTATTTAATGGTAATTTATATTATTATCTTTTATTTATATTTTATGGAAATCAGTTTTTTTTCGTTTTTTAGACTTGAGTCACCGCTTATCAAGACCTCGGGACAACTCGAAGATAAGGGTTAATCGGTATACATTAGTCAATATGATTATAGCGTAGTAAAATTAGGTAGTGCAATTCTTGTTAGTTGGATTATATATTCTGATTCATCACGAACTTGTTTAACTCGGTCTTGAAGATAATCGGATTTTAGTCAGCGAGGAAGCAGGCCAAGGAGAGAGAGTTCCACAGGTGTGCAGTTCTAAGAAAGAAGCTCCGCTCATGGGATCTACATTTAGGTGCTGGCACAGATAAATAATATGCGAAAATATTGGTAGTGGTTCTGGATAGAACGGTGTTCTTTTGGAAAGGGGTGGATAATCAATTGAAGCTCAGACGAGCACCTTAGATGAGGTTATATATTATGTGTATTCTGTTAAGCTATATAAGATATTGCGCCCGATTAATAATCTGGTTCAATTAGATTCGAAATATTTTCCAATGGAGAGATTTAATGGCTGTATCTTAAGAGTGTTCTTTGTATGTCATGTCAATTTCTCCTCACTGTTTTCAGTTCACCTTACCTGTTCACAATAATTAAGAGAACACTTCTAGTCAGAACAAAAAAGAAAAATACTCGCTGTTTTCATATTGTTTAATATCAGCTCCGTCTTTACGTCTCCCTGTTGTCAGTAATTCGTGTGCCAATTGACTGCCAGCTTATTGCACGATATGAGAGGTTGGGGAAGAAATAAAAATTAATTAATTCCTCAAAGACAGAGTCGTCTGGCATTGCCGAAAGACAGTTGCCATAGTGACGTTTTCATTAAGTCAATTAAAGTAACTAATCGCTCTCTTATTTTTATTTATTTTTATTTTTTTTTACTTGTTTTTTTTTTTTTTGTGTGGCTGATTGTTTTGGCTAGTGTGCGTATTGCTGCTTTGGTTAGACCAAAAAAAAAAAAAACAGAAAAGAAAATCGAACAAGAAAATCACGGTGTCACTTTCATTTGATGAAGGAGCTGATCAATGACTAATAATATGTATTCCATTATGCAGAGTAACACACGCATAGCTCAATTAAACCTATACTGGGCAACAGTAAATAGAGGACCGGTTGTTGCTAGCCATGTCGTAAGCGCTGTTTTTAAGTTGGTTGGTTGCTTGCTTTTGTTTTACGGCATATCAACCCTTTCCAGGATATTTAATGCCGAATACAAAGATTTTTAAGAAAAAAATTTAATAGAATATATTTGTTGTTTTCAAGTCGGTTACTATTTAACCCATAGTTGGGACCCTAACAAGTACTACCACTCTGGGTCAGAGTGGACCTGGGAGCAACGGTAATTAAAGGGTGTCTCCACAATCCCCAAAGCCCGCAAGATGGGGGCCCTACCACTGGATATGTTTAAGGTCATATCCAGGACCCTGTTTTTAAGATAACAATCATAACTATATGCCGCCGATGAGTAACGCATGAATTCAGCAAGAAAATCAAAGATATACATCACAAATAATCGTAATTTAGCATTTGTATAAATAAGTTTGTTCTATTTAACAATAATCATAAATACATAAACCATAGTAAACTGCTACAAAATGAAATCATTAGAATTTCAGAGTACATAAATGTTAGGGACTACTAAATTCAATTTCCGGGATTGCTATAGATATCATATTCGCTTCATATATTAGATTACTCAGAATTACTAATTAAGCAATTCCTAAAATTAATAACATTTTGTAAGATGTAACGTATACTTTGGAATTTGATACAAAAATAAATGAATAAAACAATAAGTGTCTATACAAAGCAAGAAACAAAAAAACATGAATAGTAAAAAAAAAAAATCTATGGTAAAAAGTTGTAATTATTTGTCTTATCATGTTGCTTTCATTTGGAAAATTAATCTCATAATGCTTATTAATAAGTTCAACGACATTAGTCTAATGTGTTTAATTTACAACCCCTTATGATCTACAATAGCGAAATAAAGAAAATCTCCGACATGGAGGTAATTTTCATTAAACGATACCCAAATTTTTGGAAAAATACATGCAGTATAGTTTGAAATTATTGCCATAATACTATCTGAAACTAGTCATGAATATTAAAGCAATGCTAAAATCAAAATGACTAATGTATACCTATTAACCCTTATCCTCGAGTGACCTCTGGGCCTTGATAAGTGGTGACACCCAGTTAGAAAATATATAAACTAACACCAGAGATATCCATTAAGGACAAATGTTTGGCAGGAAATATAATATATAAATCTCACTATGTGCCTGTCTCCGTTTTTCAAATTGTATCTCCTTCTAGACGGATGATCGTTGGACGGCGTGCAATAACTTAAAATATTGAATTGTTGGTACAGAATTTTATAAGCGGAATTTACTCGATTAAAATAATTGCTAAAGGGCTTCAAAAAGGGTTCAAACTTGAAAGGAATGGCACATTGACGAGCGTAGCACTATAACGTCATTCTGCGCATGCATACATCGAGTAATAGAGAAATATTATTTATTTAGATATTTCATGACGTCCTTAAGAGGTTGTCCCTTTACTGCACTGGATATCGTGACCGATTACAAGGACATGTGTTACAGTTTCGATCTCCATAATTCTTTTTTTACACATTCTGTAATCTTGATATTAAAAGGTTATTTAATAAATACTTTTATTAAAAAAAAAATACAGAATGTTTTTATTTACGTAACGAAAATATCATATTCAAAATATATATGATTTATCGGATCTTTTGTTACATTCAAAAAATTGCGTAAATAGATCAAGTAATGCCATTTGTATTTGATTTACTCCAAAACTAATTAACCGATCATTATGCATATTAATTCTGTGTATATGCTTATATATATTTTATGTCTTGAATTCACTCCTAAACTAATTGACGGATCATTATGACTTTTAATATGTTTATATGATTATATATTTGTATTATTGGATCTACTCCTAAACTAATTAACCGATCATTATGAATTTTAATAATGTGGATATATTTATATATTTTAATGTATTGGATTCACTCAAATTAATTAACCGAGCATTTTGAATTTTAATTATGTGTATATGTTTGTATATTTATTAAGTATTGTATTCTCTCCTATACTAATTAATCGATAATTATGAAGGATAAGTATGCGTATATGATTCTATATTTGTATGTATTGGATTCACTTCTATACTAATTAACTGATCATTATGAATTAAACGTATTATAAATATTTATATATTTGTATAGATATCATATTCCCAAAATCACATAAAATGATCACTTACTTTGATGTATTTACGTGTATAAGTAATTCTATCAAAGTAATACGGGGCTTGTGTAGTTTTTTATATAGGCCTACCCATTATCAAGACCACGGGACCACTCGAGGACAAAGGTAAAAGAGTGTGCCGTAGTCAATTGGGCACTATAGTAATTGTCAGTAATGGAAACTCAGTAAATTTGTTAACTTATGGGGAACGGTTTATCAAGAATTTTTTGACAATGGACTTGCAGACATCCATATTGTAGTCAGCTGGAAAGCAGGAAAAACGAAAACAGTCCCACAGGCGTGCAAGCCTAAGAAAGATGTTTTTTTGTCATGGAATCTACGTATAGGTTTGGGCACAGATGAAGAGTGGGGGAATTATTGATAGTGTTTTCAGCTGGTAACAAACCCATTTGTTCATCTATGCCGGAAATGCCTGAATTACACGAAGAATCATGAAGGGGGGTATTTTAAATTCGCATTAATAACCTTGCGACGATTTTAAACACGCTGAACTAAATTCTGACGTATTCAAATATCTGATATATGTTAAAGGATTAGAATCGAGAAAATACATCTGATGCAGTATTTCTAAACTAGAAGGCTAGCCAGATCTTGCACTGCAAATTTTGTCCTGGGACTGTCCATACGTTGCTAACTTAAATAAGAATATGAATAAGTTTAAAGAGTCCGGCATCGCGTACGTAAGAAACATATATGTAAAGCAAACGTCCTATTCCTCAAAGAACATTTTTAAAATTAAGAAAATGTATTCTCCTACAGATAACAATATTAATAATTTAACTACCTTAAGCCAGTGCATGGTAAGTGCAAATCACGATAATAAGTAATTACAGCAAACCATAGTCTGGTGGGTTATAAATGCAATGCTAATAAATTCTTATTCTTCAAAAATGTATGGTGGGTGCTAATAACATTATTAACATAAATGTCGCCAGCCTGTTATTTATCATCAGCCATTGACTGGTGGTTGAAGATCACTATACTATTCCCTTAGTTATCGCAAGTTTGTGTTTAGTTAGTGCAGATCACAATACTAATAAACGATAGTGTTTTGTCCATGCAAATCGCACTATATGCACCTTAGTTTTCGTAATCCTTGTGTACTTTACGCAAAAACTACTTTTTTAGAATGCATCTACATTAAAATACTACAACGCTTTGGTTTTACAAGGTGAGATACTACAGACACTATCTGGTGGATATATGTGTGTGTCTTTATTTCCAAATGTTGTGTTGCATAAATGTTAGATATCTAGCTTTATGTTAAGTATTCTTAAGATATTATGCCACATATGATTTTTTTTTTTGTTTTATACATTAGATAGTTAGAAGCATTATTTTGTGATCCCTCTTACATAAAAATGTATGCATATATAAATGAATATATATATATATATGTATATTGTCTTAGAAGTTCTTAACCTTGAAAACTATAAATAAAAATATTGTTATCATTCGTTAGAAAACTATTTAATCAGTAAGTAATTCAATCACCTGCAATCCCTGCATCAACTTGCTATCTCGAATTTACAAAAGTACCAGCAATAATTTATTTTTTAGGGATCATCAGTTGTTTACCATGACTCACTGATTCTAGGATATAAAAACAAAACAGTGTATTACATCATGACTCCCCAGCAGTGTTGATCGAACGCCACCTCCCTTAATCTTATGAAAAAGCATGTTACAAATATTAGATCTAGTTTCCTATTCGTAATTACTTTATCTATTCTATTCATGTTATAAAAAAGAATGTCTTACCTGTGGGATTCACATATATATATATATATATATATATATATATATATATATATATATATACGCAATATATATATATATACATGTGTATATATATATATATATATATATATATAAATGCCTGTGTATAAACTTGTTTTAACCGTGTGTGTGCGTCCATTTGTTAATACTGATAATTAGTCAATTTTCGTCCACAAAAATATATATTCTGTAGCAATAGTTGCTATTTGTCGACAAGTATAATATGGATATACTTATTACCGACTGCTAATTTAATCGGTTATTTAATTAAGACAATATGATAACGCATAGTTGAACGCGTACGAAGAATCAATACTTTTTAGGATGATTAATAAACAAGGAACTTACGAATCATATGTTTTAAAAAAGTAGAAACACTCACTGAACTCATACACATTTAGCGAACAGAGAATTAGAAACGACTATCTAATACGTAAGTGAAACTGATCGAAGACAAAATTAACAGATGAACCAAATTGATATCAATTTAATAATAGTAATATCCTGCAGACTAGACGACACGCACAACAACTGTGTACACACTATTTTAGAAAATGTATTTTTACTGTCAAGATGATTGTTTTACAAATAGTGTCTTCAATTTATTCGTCATTACATAGAAAATTTGAGATATGAAAATAATATTACTAATTTCCTTGAGAACAATTTAAAAAAAAAACACATCAACTATTATTCCTGAACAAAATTCATAAGGAATATAATTTAATTTAAAATGTAGTATTTCGACATAGAAATTCAGCTCACCGTGGAATGCGTAAATATGTTAATTTAGCCAATTAAAATAAATTAAGCGAAACCAAATTGGGTTGGTAACGAAAACTAACGCTAATAGATAGCTTGCACTAGCGGAATATCATAATACATTTTTTATTCTGATACTTATATAATCAGAAGTACATACGATCTTTTTTTATGTTGAGTGTTATTGGAATCATGCAGTGTATATTTTGAAATGTGTAGGCGAATGTGACTTCAGAGGTGTTCAGGAAGCTTTGTAAAATTACTTTACTAGAGTGTACGCATATTATAAACCCTGTTTTCACGCAATATAAAATAATCGGTAAATTTTACAGTTCAAATATTTTTGTGAGAAAAAATCAATAATTCTCTGTATTGGACATTTTCTTTCGTGGACATAATGAAAAGGGTGTTTATCAAAGAGAAACCCCATATCTGTGTAATCGAGAAAATCTAAGAAAACGCATATAAAACTTACGTTGAACTTAAGAATTAGCGACATACGTGTTTTATCTATCAAATAGAATAACCTTAATGAAAATTTACATTTTACTTACTATAAAGCTAATCAAATACATTAAAAAATATATAAAAGCAAAGGATAATAATCCAGAGCATCTCGATAAGAGAATGTAGACTATCTTTCGATTAACAATTATTTACTTTTAAGAAATCAACTTAAACCGTAACATTACCTAGTTCGGGATAAGGCAGTGAAAAACGTTCAACGTAAACCCAGTGAAAAAACAGGGGCAGTCTAAAAGAAAGGTGAATATCCAAGATTAGTACATACAATATGGCTATAGGCAATCATACAAAAATATGAAAGCGATCAAAGTCGGATAGAATTAATCTAAATATTAAGATTATCCCCCTATATTTACACAACAAGATAGACTTGGACGAAACAGACATATAAATTCAATTAGATGAATTCGCATAAGAAATGTATTGAATGACTTTAACTTAATATATACCTGCCAATAAATTTCTTTATAGGTAGAAACATATGAACATATGTCAACAAAAACTATATGAAATCGTCTTATTTATACATATCGTATATAATTTATGAAGTTTGACACAAAAACATCCATCGTTTAAACTGAAATAACGTTTTAAATAATTAAAATAATCTTGCTTTTTTTTTTCTCGGATTCTGACAGAATAATTAATTTCCTAAGAGGCTGTTAAATTTGAATTTGAGGTTTCTACTGGGGAAATGCATTTATAATTAAGGCATATAATAGAGCAGTTAGGATGTCGCACATTTCTTGTAAACTCATTGTCCTACAGATGGGTGGAGAAGTTCAGAACCTATGGGATTGTGCATAACCTCCAAAGTAAATACGCTTAAAGATAATCACAATGGGCGACTGAAATCAGCAAGTACACCAGACAATGTTGCTATCGCCAGAAATTATTTTGTCTGCAGCTCAGGCAAGTATGTACGTCGCCGAAGTCTGGACCTTGGAAACAATTGTGAGTATATGCGTATGCTTTTATCACAAATGCCCACTGTTTCCCTTACATGATACAGCTCAAACAAAAAGTTTCCACCTTACGAAAAGACGGAAGTAGTAGTTTGCGATTAATTTGACGCTGTGCCAGGCATTAATCACAAAGAATTTCGAACGAGGAACATTTCCCTGTCTCATTTCACGCGAACACTAAACGCTATATTCTGTGTTGCACACCCCTTGAGTACGATCAGCAAATAACATTACATTCTGTTATGCGCACACTCTGTGTTGACCTGTCAATAAATGACACCATTCTGGGTCAGGGACGAAACGAGCGGTCTGGCACAATAAACACCGAGCAATAGTACTGGCCAGCATTCAGTCGACAGAATGTAGTAATTGAGAAAAAAATACTTGATAAAATTAATTGCTAACATAGGAAGAGCAAATAATAAAATAAACAAGTTTTAAAAGTAAAAGAGACCCTTTAAAGAGGTTTAAAAGTAAAAGAGTCCTTTTAAAGAGGTTTAAAAGTAAAAGAGACTTTTTAAAAACGTTTAAAAATAACAGATTCCTTTTAAAGAGCTTTAAAACTAAAAGACACTGTTTAAAGAGGGTTTTCTGAAAAAATTTCATCTACAGCGAAAAATATAAACAGATCTCATTAGGGTAAAAAAAAATTATACGTATAGACCATTTACCTCAAAATAAACAAATTATTCCAATAAAAAGTAGATAATTGACGCAATTTTCATTCACGATTACTATTTTCATTGGATCATTTAAGAATTATATATATATATATATATATATATATATAGTAAGTTATAAATTATATATGACAATTAAGTTATTATGCTTAATTGCTATATATACTTTTATAACTTACTCAACTTTAGCTCTACCTATGTATCGAGTACTGTTGAAGTAAATAGTTATTTTACGCATAAAATTACACTTTCGTATATTAAGATATGTGATTAAATGAAGTAGTCAAATATATATATATATATATATATATATATATAGTCATCCACATACAGGACTGTTTCGCTGTTCCACAGCTCATCAGTGCGGCTAGACAAGCAAATACCAAAATCCAGGATCTAAACCCGATCATCTGTTGCGAGCAGTGATTTAAAAATTGTTTAACATTGTCCAAATACCTAAACTCAATTTGCTT
>NC_136486.1:54173746-54178746 GCF_053919585.1 Euprymna scolopes
ATCCTGTTTTGAGAGTAGAAAAGAGATCATGCGAACCGTGACGGCAGAGATGAACACTATTCCAAAGGAAAAGTTCCAGAGGCATTTCCAGCAGTTAAAGGATCAGTGGACTCAGTATGTGCACACGGATTAGCGTCCAAACTCATTTAGTTCTGTGAAATATTTTTTCAAGCATAAGGTCGAATACTTTTTAGGCATGCCTCGTATAACCAGTTTTTTTCTCTTATATTATATTTCCACGACACCATGCCCCATGGTTCTTTTTTATTTGCAGGGGGTATTTGTAATATTTTGATTGATGAGTGAAGACCTTCCTCTCCTGTATTGCATATTTTGGGATGTCGTGAAGTATATACTTATTCAACATGAGACAAAGACACAATAGATAGTTTAAATGAGAAACAACAACATGGCGCACAAATAATTGAATTTAAATGAAACAAATCTATTTAATACCATACAAATGAACCCAATCTATTTGATGCCATAGCAATGTAATAATTGTTGCAACATCAATAATATGATGATCACAGAATAAAAATAAAGCAGGTTATATGATTGAGATTAGATGTGAAACTTCCCATCAGCAACAAGACTGTCGTGGTATCTTGTTAGACACCTGACGTGATTAATGTAATAAAATTTGCAATAAAGAAGGATAAAATAAGTTTGTTCAAAGCATTCAAAAACAGATGATTTTTCCAACTCTACTATAGCCAACATTTGGTAAATATATACTTAATATAAAAATATGACCGTCATATATAAACAAATGTGTATTTCAATTTATAAGTGTATTATCTCTTTAATTCAACATTAACGTAACTTTAATGTATACTGGCTATTGCCCTTGGTGTTCTAATATATAATGTAATTACAAAGCATAACAGCGAATTAAATGAAACGAATGAGCTAATATAATTAAATTAAAGCTTGCATGACTATAGGCATTGATTATTCTGCTTAATGTTTAAAAAAAAGTCAATATTTTATGTAAAAATGAATATATATTTTAGGAAAAGTGCCCGTTGTATACGCTGTATATTTAAAACACATCTTTATCATCAGGGCTGGTATTCTATCACAGGTATACCTATTTCTTTGAAGTGATGAATATAATTAATTTGTTGTGACGTCGAAGGGCTGACAAAAGTTTTAAAAAAATAACACACACACATTTATGCATGTACAGTATTTTCTGCACAGAGAATAGATGGAGTGTATGCTTCAGAATATATTTTTGATTATTCCACGTTACGTAATAACTTAAGAAATCAATATTATAAAAAAAGAGAAAATCATGGTCGACTGATAACAAATAATTGTAAACTTCCATTCAAATTAGAAATATTACAATGTTTACTTCGCTGTTCAAAAACTGCTATCCATATTGTCATCTCAAATGTATCGAACAACCCGTTTATTTAGGTCGGCCTCGAAAGTACTATTATAACAGTGCCTGGATATGTTTGTTTATTACATAGTTATTTTATTTTTTGTGACTAATAGTGTGTTTATTAATAACTAGTATACCGTCTGACGTCGCAAGACCAGCTAATACTCTTAAATATTAATTTTCTTTTGCATACTGCTTTCGTTTCTATGTATTATAGCATTAGTACTGTTGCAATTAAAAATAAATAAATAAATTACTGTTGTAATTTAAAAAAAAAATCTTTTCGGAATTAGCGACTTAGTACGTTCTTTTTTTTTTCTTCCTTTGAAGATTGTAATGCTGGGTATGGGGCAGCCAAACAAGCTGCCAACATTGCTCCGCTTTTTTATTGAAACCAACCGAGAGCTCTTTTTAGTATCCTACCTGTTCCCTTAGGTGTAATTGTCTGAATCTCTTTTGCACTTGGTTCACCAGGAATATTAGTTAGGTAGGACTTCAGGTTCTTCTTCATAAGTCCTGTGGCACCTATGATAACCTTAAGATTCCAGTTTCTTTTCATATCATACATGAAACCTTGGTATTTGGTCTGTTTCTCTCTTTCAGCTCTGTTCAGGCCGCCATCATTAGGAACACTCACTTCAATCAAGGTTGCAACTCTCTCTGACTTATTCCATGTAACGTTCTAGAATCTAACACCGTAATATATGTTAATGGTTATGTGCTATGAGAAATAAAACTTAACTCTAGTTGGCAGAGTCGTGCGAAACATAATTACGTCCGGATGCGCATTAGTTCCTGTCGCTAGTGTTGTGTGCTTACACGGTCAGTAGTAAATAAGGCAACACAGTGTGTAATTTGCAAAACTGTGTATTCAGGGAAATACGGAATGTTATGTTATAGAAAGAATGTTTTGTATCTTCAGCGCAAGATGTTCTATACACAAGATAATTAAGACACCATACACTCGCGGAATTGTGTAGATTATAACCAGAGTAAGTTGTATAAAATAATTGAGGAGAGCATTTGGGAGCCGCACCAGGCGATATATAAAGCCTATTTATTTTGCTACTGAGTCAACACTTATAAACATTAAACAAAAGCTGAGATTATATATTAATGAACTGGCGATGAAAAATAGCAAATTTCTCTGCAATCTAAAACAAAATAACTCCCGAACAATTCGTACTTAGTGTTTACCAATTTGTTTTCAAGTGGGGATGCCTGGATACTTTCCCGGTGCTAATAATCTCTATAACATAAACAATGTGAGATTTTGTTGAATATACTTATCCAGTTTCATTGCATATATAAATCATCTTGCCAAATACTGATATATATATATATATATATATATATATATATATATATATATATATATATATATATATATTTTGTGTACAGAAAGTTGTTAGTTGAGACAGGTCATTGGTACCGTCGGTTTCAAGCCCGATAATAAGGCCCGTTTAAGGTATCCTTATCGAGCTCTCTTCAGCCAATATTCGTCTATCTTATAACCGGAAGTGTGAAGTATATATACCTCGCGAATCCACGTTCAAATCTCGTTTTGTTTAATCACCCCTTTTTTTATCTATCTATCTATCTATCTTTCTATATATATATATATATATATATATATATATATATATATATATATATATATATATATATATATATATATATATATATATATATATATATATATATATCGGGTAATGTAATACCTAATTTTCAACTTTGAATTATTTAAATTTAAGATCTAATTTCGAAAAAATGTTTTTTTTTTATATGAATCGATTTTAATTTGAACCCCCTTTAATTTTAAAATCTCTTTCCTTATGTATAAAAACTTCAAAATCTGTATTGGCATCGGTTAAAAACTTAAAAATTCGTTTAATTATATCGAACATTTAAAAATTTCCAAAAATACGTTTAAAGTTTTAAAAAATATATTTTTAATTATATCGAATCACGTTTAAAAATTTCGAAATACGTTTAAAAATTATTTTTTTAAAAACCCAAATCTTTCAAGGTTTGGGGAAGTGAGTATTTATCTATCCTAAGTGATTTCCCTAGTTTATTAACATTATTATATTTTTCTATAGTTTTAAATTCGAAATAGATTATAAATTAAATTTATAAAATATAATTCCCCATATATATATATATATATATATATATATATATATATATATATATATATATATATATACATATATATATATATACATATATATATATATATATATGACATAAATTAAAAATCTATAATATAATTGCGATTAAAATCCAAGTTTACCGACTAATTATTTATGCATTTACAATTTTTTTTCCTTATATATATATATATATATATATATAAAAACAACATCTAAGTGTTGTTCTTTTCATTGATCCAATTTATTAGGAGCCCCTTCCTTCTATGTATGCAACTTTTCAAAGCTTCACTTCTCACATTTAAACATTTTATTTTTGGGTCATGAATGGACCGGAGGATGTAGTATTTCTCTGCGTTACAGAGTGAGCATTGACTTAATTCCGGGACGTATGCTGGTCTATGCTCTATTTTTCTCCATTTTATGGAAAAGGGTGTATTTTTTCTTTAAGCTCCCACACGCGGGTAGCTAATGCTGTATTCATCCTTGTTTTAGCTCTAAAGGAGCTCATATGTGCATAATATCTTTGTTTAAATTGGCCTTTTGTCATACCTATATATATTTCCGGTATATTTGTGGATTGTTCCGTTACTGTGGCCTCATAGACAAGGGATTCAGCTTTACAATTACCCTCCAATGGACAGCTATTTTTGGTCCTGCAATATATATATATAAGAGAAAGAACATATATCACATGGTAAGTTTCACTGAATACGCTAATTCCGTGTGTTTTATGTCACGCAAATATTACGAACACGTACGAAACACGTTATTTGCACATGACATATCAAGTAATTGCTTAGTATTTCATAATTAACTTTAAGTTTAACTTGGTTTCTATAGATTTTCGGGTGAGCTATAAATGGGCACCGCATTTCAATTTTTCGCAGATTCAATTTTTCCGTGTATTTAGAAAAATACAAACGCTTGACGTAAAAAAATGGCCACCACATATAACATAAATAATTACATTGATAATACTCGGAAAATTACTTATTTGCAGAAAATTGAAATGCGATATTCGTTTTCATCCCGTCAGAAAACTAGTTGAAATGAATATTTTTTAAGGTAGGTTTTGTGTTGGATTACCAGAAAACAGTTACCAAATAAACACCACCCCTTCGAAATGGTTATAAAGTTGATATTCATTTTACGTTTAATGAGTTTTGAAAAGTGATCTCCCACTTTTCAAAACTAAAATGTTTGCATTTCTTGAGATTTTAACTGTTATTTTCTGTTTTCTGTGCCCTCGAAAACTAATAATAGTGGGTATATATATATATATATATATATATATATATATATATATATATATATATATATATATATAAACAGAGACACAGCCACCTCACAATTTTCTTTTGCTGTGTGTGTGTGTTTGTTTAGTGGAAAATTCTGACTATTTTCAAATACGAGGTACGGATATTTATCGTATTCTCTTGTCTGCTAGT